>NC_133477.1:8632085-8858117 GCF_025370935.1 Choristoneura fumiferana
TTAAGTAATCTTCGAATAATAAATTATCAGGGAGTAACGTCTTCAATTACTGTTTTTCGCAGGCTTTCAAAATAAAACTGAAAACAATTCGAAATATTTACACTTCCAAAATAAAAATAATAACTAACATAAATTAAAATAAAACATAATCTGGTTGAATTTTAAAAATGAGAAAATTTCGAATGGTTCAGTTTAATTTTGAAAGTGCGCGTTGTCTGTCTGTAATAGAATCTCGCATGTTAAATTTGACCAGCTTCCAGTAGTCGGATTGACTTGAAATTTGGAATACTTATGTAAATCGCGTGACAGTACAATAGTCTAGTAGTGACAGCCTGGTTGTGCAGCCAGGATCGTCTCCGCAGGACGGAACTCTTTAATGCTTAATAGCATCGACTTGAAATTTGAGATGCAAATGTGGTTTGGGTGACAATGCAAGTACAGTCAACAAAAAGTACAGTCAGCAAAAAAAGCTTGTATTAAAAATGATTTTTTTATGGTTAGGTTATTTCGCTTCATCTGCGCAGATGAACTCGCAGCAATCACGACTTATTATTTATTCGTAGCGATTAATAAGCCGTAGTGGCCTAGTGGTTTGACCTATCGCCTCTCAAGCAGAGGGTCGTGGGTTCAAACCCCGGCTCGCACCTCTGAGTTTTTCGAAATTCATGTGCGGAATTACATTTGAAATTTACCACGAGCTTTGCGGTGAAGGAAAACATCGTGAGGAAACCTGCACAAACCTGCGAAGCAATTCAATGGTGCGTGTGAAGTTCCCAATACGCACTGGGCCCGCGTGGGAACTACGGCCCAAGCCCTCTTGTTCTGAGAGGAGGCCTGTGCCCAGCAGTGGGACGTATATAGGCTGGGATGATGATGATGATGATGATGATTAATAACCCTTGATTTTGGGACTAAAGAAAAATCTAAAACTTAAGTGTTGCCCACCAACAAAACATCCTACGCAAAGTATGTCGTCAAACATACATGTAAAACGTGCCTAATAGGGGTTCCTGGGCATTGTACCAAGGTGTTTAGCGATCAAGCCTTGACGAGTGTCACTCGACGTTCCAGTGAATGGGGGCCATTAGAGCCCGCGTCGAGGATCGCACCGTTTTCCGCTCGCGAGGAAATCGCGCAGAATATCCGCGTACCTACTGCGCGTTATATTTGAATACAGAATGGGTTCTTGACTTTGTGGCGCTTAGAATGCTACTTATTTTAGGTTTATGTTTAGTTTTCTCGTAAAGCTCACGTCAAATTTTGATAAATGGAATATGAAACTTTATGTTAATTCGTTGATAAATTTAAATGCATAATCATATTAATAAAATATCTGGAAGGAACGCGTATTCGTAAAAGTAGATGTTTGTTTTGACGCAGTTAAAATGACTCGTTCTCTTACATTCCCTTCTAGGCTTGTTTGTTTATGAGGTTTCACTAGATATTATTTAATTATAGATAAATAGTCTCGTCTAAACTTGGCAGATTTTTACGACATGTTTTGTTAGGATGTCATTTTTTTATTTAGATTTATATACATAGAAAATTCCGATCGAGTAAGGGCTTATCAATTAAGTGAAAGATCTCTTCAAAAAACTAAACAATTACGCGATAAATGTCGTATGATATGTTTTACTTTCGCGATTTTCAACCATAGGTATTGTCTAGGTAAATACAGCCGAGTGTAAAAATATGAATTTATCCTACACGCTTCTAAAAATTACACCACAGACTCTATTCCGACAAAATAAAGCCATGATAACTTATTTTTGAGTGGTTCGAATAAATACATACTTTTGCAATTATCTTCTAAATATTCATCCAAAGTTTCACATAGACAAGCTAATTTCGCATTTTACTTAATGTTTCACATCATCAGTATTCCCCTGCGGTAGAGAAGCTGAAAGCCAACCACAATCGGACCTGGAGGCCGGTGCAGCGGTAGCACTGCAAGGCGCCCTAAAAGCAAATTCGTGTAGCTCTAAACTTTTTACGCCACGAGCGCATCCGTTCCGTAGCTCGGCGGCCATTTTGCGGATTCTGTTTTTAAAGATACCTAAGTATTTATTGGTACTATTAGTGTTTGCCCGCGATTTCGCACGCGTATCATTAGATACAACAGTTGACTTGGAATACCGTATTTGACTATTTAATATATGTTATAAATTAAACTACACAATGCTGTTATCGAAGAACAACAATTTTAAGCTACTTTTACAAATAACAAGTTATAAAGGTTTGAAATTCAAGATTAGACAGGACATACTGGCATGTGACGTCACCGCCAGTACCGCCATACTTGCTGCATAGTGAAAAGCGTTGAGAAAGAGACAGGTATATAGATTTTTCAAAAATCACTATAAATCCAATTTTCACCGATTTAAATTTTCTCTTCGCTAAACACTATCTGTTATATATTTTCATAATAATATTAAGATATGGCAAAATCAGGAGTTGTCAAATACCGTATTCCGGGATTTTACATAATTCCCGTGAGAAGATTGGGGTCTTTATTGGCGTTGCATTAAAAACCATGCCAAATTTCACCACTCCAAGCCAGCGGTTATTATTTCGAGATTTCATCCCTATCCCGTGGGATATCGAGATAAAAGTAGCCTAATTTCGTCCAAATCCGTCCAGCCATGTTATTTAAAAAAAAACATATACACGGGCACACACTCACGTACTTTCGCATTTATAATATTAGTAGGATTAAGAAGTTAAGGAGATTCGATCACCTTGAGTTCGAAAAATTTATTATTATTATTGATTATTATCGTCATTATCGACTAGTAAAATATTTAGCAAAATTAAAATCTTAAGTATGCGTATTGACTAAACACCTACCTACCTAATATTATTATGTACAATTCGAGATGGTAATTGCGACAGCAAACGTAGGAATACATAACTTACATAAGTCTACAAACCCCTACTAGCCTGTGGTTGCTGAACCTCAACATAAATATGGGTACTTAAGGTATAAATCTAAAAGTAAGTATTTAATAGCTGGGGGAATTAAACCGAGTTTATCCTTCGGTTATGCGTAGTTTAATGTAAGTACCTTAGCCAAGCAGAATAGTAGGGTAAATAGTATATACTCGTATATTAAACATCCAAGATTATTCATACAAATATCTGCCCCGGCAGGAATCAAACCCGGGACCTCAAGCTTCATAGTCAGGTTCTCTAACCACTAGGCCATCCGGTCGGCAAAGTTCTAAGTTATGTTTGATAAAAATCGATTGTGTCGTTTTGGAAATATGAAGGAGAACTTTGAAGGGTTCTTCAAACTAGATTCTACTTCAAAACATCGAGTGTTTTTCAACTTTTCTAATTCTCAATAATATCGAAACAAGAATTCATAAAACGTTGTAAGTAGGCATTTTTTTCGGATTGGAAACCAAAATAGAAATCCCTTTGGATGTTGCTTCTCGATGTATTAATTAATGTAATTTACGGGGTTGTATCTAGGAATTCAACTGTGATGTTGGCAAGATAAATTCCGTGCAGGATAACTGCGTTATCAAGTTATCGCGATGATTATCCGGGCCAGTGGCTGTGCATCCGTCAGCGTAATTGCTCACTAGTGTATGAATGCGTTTTAATCTGTATTCCATGCTGTTTAGTTACGCGAGCACTCGATTTTGCTTAGACCTAGTTTGTACCCACAACTTCGCGTGAAATACAGCTATGGGTTTCAGGAGACAACGTATCCTAATAAAGGCTCAAATTAAAAAACCAGCAAAATAGTTCTTTTTTGTAGATCGGCAGATTTTGAATCACCCACTCGTACACACAGTATAAGGATGGCAGCAGTTGGCAACACCGCAGAAAAAAACCCAGTAGAAAGCTCAACAGAAACTGTGATATTTTTTATACTGGAACAGCAACACGGGTGAAATGCAAAAAAATTGTACATAGTTAAGGGCTTTAGTTAAGAAAGCTTAATTGATTCATTTGTGTTACGAAAGTTAGTCATACAAACTAACTATATGGGTAACTTTCGTATCACAATGGAATTAATTAAGTTTTCCTAAAGCCCTTAACTATGTACAATTTGTTTGCAATTCACCCACACAGCAATAGCAAAGTTAATAAATTGCTTGCACGAACTCCGAGCTGATAACGTAGCGGAATGTACCACTTCCGCTCGGAGAGGGACACCTTCCGTGCTTCCGGTCGCGCTATCTGTGCCCACCAGACTCCTGAATTTTTTAACGCTGCCAAGCGCCACTTTAATCGTATTTAAGAGCGTTTATTCCTGCTGAGCTGGCAACGTAGCATTTTTGTTAGTTTTTCTTGATTATTCCATAAAAATTGAATGAAAATTAAAAATATTTTCTGATAGTTCTATCAAAACTTCTTAATATATAAGTTGTGTCTACTCCAATAATTATTCGTGATAGACTTTTATATTCCTTAAAAACGAATTAATGTTTATGACCGGTTTTTAAAGAAAATAAAAGTCTATAACGAATAATTATTGGAGTATACACATTAACTTATATATTAAGAAGTTTTGATAGAACTATCAGAAAACATTTTTAATTTTCATTAAATTTTTATGGAATAATCAAAAAAATTAACAAAAAGCAACGTTGCCAGCTCAGCAGGAATAAACGCTCTATTCTCAAATTTTTCCCGTCTACTATTTTTAGGCACATGTAACCAGAAAGGACAGTTAAAATTGTATCGATCTACGCGTTTCCTGTGTACTGCGTATTACGGCGACCTTTTATAGCAAGTTATGAGACTAATTGGACATTGATAAATTCTATGTATCTGCGAAGCCGTCTCTGTTTATTTTACATAGATCTACGAATAAAAATAACGGCAAGAAATTTAATCTGTCACAAAATTTAGCAGTAAGTGTTGACCCACCTTGCATGGATCTTAATAAAAGTTTAAACCAGTTTTTAAATTACCTAACCTTTTAAAGTTCTTTTAAAGTCAAATCTTTCCACGGTGCATTACCTACTCAAGGATTATTTATGTCAGAGTGAAAAAAATATAGATATTAATTTATTAAAAAAAATGTATAGGTATGGTCAAGGACTTTGATTCATGAGCCACAATGGAACCATTTCACAGAAAGCGTCATAATGACATCGCATAAATAAATAAATAAATAAATATCATGGGACACTTGACACCAATTGACCTAGTCCCAAACTAAACAAAGCTTGTACTATGGATACTAGGCAATGGATAAACATACTTATACAGATAAATACATACTTAAATACATATTAAACATCCAAGACCCGAGAACAAACATTCGTGTTATTCACACAAATATCTGCCCCGGCCGGGATTCGAACCCAGGACCCCAAACTTCGTAGTCAGGTTCTCTAACCACTTAGCCATCCCGGTCGTCATAATATCATAAATCAACAATGAAAATGGTATGGCTTTCCTTTGAAAACGCTCATGAATTAAAGTGATTGAGTGTAAATATCATCATTCAGAGGCATTTATGTGAGTTTTCATATAATATTATCACAATTATATTATAAAATTATTTTATAGCCAAACCAAAATTCTGCGTTATTTTAATCGGAGCACTTTACTGATATTATTATGATTTATTCGCTTTTCGGTCATGTTCGATCCATGTTATTGACAAGATATGAAGCGGCAGTACAAACAAGTGATCTTATTGTGTTCAGTCAAGTTTTTTTGGTCCATAACTGCCCGAGTTCTTATAGCCTGGCGTTGGAAACTTCACTTACGCCAACTCGCAGAGCAATTGACGTGCTAAGCAGTGCCACGTTGCCTTTTTGTTGAAAACTTGTCCGTGTCATAATGGCTCATGTGTCGTGGCCTGCAGTAGAACTGCAGACACGTTCGCTGAAGTTAAAGTTCTGCAGTTCTTCCAGCGCAACTCCGTTGCAATCATGCCCCATGTAAAGCAAAATGCTGCCGTACTTTTGCGAGTTTCAAACTAGTTTATACTTTAATGCCTTGAGTATTACGTGGGCCTATAAAGCGGCGCATTAGTACTTGCTCGGCGGAGAATTAGGCCGTTTCGGTTGCAATTTCACTGCGACCTCGTTATAGCGCGGAGAGCATTGTTTTAACCAAAATGTTTAATTATACAGCTTTGCATGTTATTTGAGAAATATTTTATACGAGACGTAGATCGCGATCACCATAAAACTGAGCTCCTGATATTGTCCGTAATTTTGAAGTTTGGAAGTATGATTATGACTTTGAGAATCCTACATCTAAGTTTTATTAATTAATATGGATATTAACCATTTACATTTGAACACACTTCTTGGGGCCAAGTACTACTTTGCGACGCGTTGCTCATACGTCGGCCCCGTGGCAACCATTTGCTTGCGACTAACGAGCAACCCACCATGTTCAACTGAGAACGATCTATCAAAAGACGAGCTGCCCCAGTTGACTAGCTAAGCATAGCCCACTCGTTGACAGCAAGTTGTCCAAATGACTATCGATTGGATCAACTGACTATACTCAACCGAAAGTTTTATTTGAGCTGATGCCGCAATGGTCCAAAATTGTCATTTCTGCAAAGACCTTTAAAATGTCAAATAATTTTCTACCTTTATTGGCATTATTTTGGCATAATCCCGTGTTGCAAAATAATATATGTTATCCTGTGGCATAAGTATAAGTATCATTTAGCAGAAACTTACTTAGGCATATCGCATTTGTTTGTGATGTTTCGCTTCACAATTGACAAAAAAAACATACACTCGAATTGAGAACCTCCTCCTTTTTTGAAGTCTGTTAAAAATAACAACCAAATATTGCACAATGACACAATTTCTGAACTTACCATGGCCTTGTTCAGGTTCGACGTTGCAGCAACTGGCAGCAAGTGTCAGCAAGTTGTAAGTTGGACTGTTGCTCCAACTCTCAAGTCAAAGGGCAGATCGATGGCCCGCCAACATTTGAATATTAGTTTCAAAACCCAAACTGCAGCAAATGGAAATGGAACATAAACTTGTGAAATGATAGTTTGAATGGTTTGATCATATCATTTGTTATTGAATGGACTCACAGTCATTTTAATTCAGTATAGCACACAATTTACAATATTTTATTGCCATATTGATTTTTAATGCCAATTTTTCATTCAATATTGTGACGGGATAGGAAGAAATATTTGCTCTGCAAATATTTTCCAATTCTCAATAAAAGTACTAATTACAGGTTAATTATACACTAGGACTGGATTTTATACTATTTATACATAGATTATGCAAAAAAACAACTTACAAGACTTACAAGAAGTAGGCCATACATAGAAAGAAGAAAGAAAGAGAGAAAATACATTTATTTAAAGTCATAAAAATGTCACAATTACAGAACAATTACAAATAAAAAAATACGTAGCTAACGACGTTTGTACTCTTTTGGTTTTGTTGTTTTCTTTTTGTACTATTTTGTGTTTTATGAACAATAAAGTATTTACATACATACATACACTAAATAGGTCACCACTCAGCATAATGCCGCGGCAAGTCGTGGCGCTTACTTTCAGTGAGGACCAGAGGCGTATTGCCTAACGGCTTTGATGCTCGTGATCGAAATTAAATGACAGATTTCGCATACAAAAACTGTCATTGATTGCGATCGGAATCGTCGGAAACGTTAAGCATTACGGAAAGTGATAATAAGCTCCCGATAGGTCAATACAGTTATTTGCATGCATCATGATCCCCTGATCATACATCCCATGATTTACATTAATTTATATTACGTTATGTATTAACATACTTTTAATGAGCTTGTAAAGGGATACACAACGTAACATAATATGTATAAATTAATGTAAATAACCGTCAAACATTAAACAGATTAACTAAATTATTACAAACATTTTTGCTACTCTACGCCACTCTGAAGGGGTTCAGAACCTATTATTTACCGCTTCAAACTGGAGTGCCGTAAGAGATTTTCATCCTCCCCACTTTCAACTCAACTCAACTCAAAGTCTTTATAGATAAGATCTTAAAAAGTATGAACGTTCAACATTTACCCTGTTAGGGCACAGCAATATACAAATAATTAGTAAATTCTCTCTTAAAATTAAAATTAAGCATTTTCATGATAAAAAATAATAACAACAATAATAATATAACCTAATAAAAATATAACTTTACTTCATCATGCCCTGAGACAAATTATACAAAATTAAGATATAATTATATAAAACCCACTAATGTAAATTAAATTGTATTTTTAGATTACATTAAATTTCTACTTACTTTTAGTTCCCACTCCCACCACCATCCATAATCGTAAACTGCATGCTGTCATAGACAACTGAAGCCATAGACAAAAGCAAAGTTCACAATACGTTGTTGGCAGCGCTGTGATAATGGCGCGCTGTTAAGCGAACGTCGTTTCCGCTCGGCCGCGGAAATGGTACCACCCCACAGACAACCTTCATTTCCGCGGAGTCCTTTTGCGGCGAACCCTTGGAGACGTGATGTTAATCTATTTGCAGTCCATATTATCTTATCTGCACGGTGTAGTACGACTGCGTTGTCGAGTTAGATTTTGTCCTTTTTGATCTAGAAAAGTTAGAAAGAAATTCACGCTTTTAGTTAATAGATTTTCGATGGCTAAGTACCCTTGATGAAAGCAGCATATAGTTTTAATGACGAAAATAGTACGGTCGATGTTCAATATATACTCAGCGGTACAATAATTGGCCCACTCTCCATATAAAATTAACTATTACTGCATGCATACATTTGAGGGCCAGGTTTTTTGCCGCTCAGTTCCAGGGAAACGTTACCCCACTGCGGTACTTACGAGTACATACATATATCATAGTGGGGTCACATATTTCTCTGCAGCTGACTATTCCGTACATATCAAATTTACATATCCAATTTAATTCTAAACCGTTTAGCTGTTTTAGCGTGAAGGAGTAACAAATACACACATAGACGCACGCACGCTTGCACGTATGCATACACATACTCGCAAACTTTCGTATTTTATATCAGAAAGATATGGATACGCCTCTGCAATGCAAAGTTATTGAATGTTCCCGTTGCAATGAGGGCTATCGCGTATGAATTCGCCGCTAGAGGCACTAGTGTAGCGTGAGGTCTCTGAAATGTCAAATCTCATAGTTTTTGGGTGAGCTACGCAGGTTTATTTATAATTAGAATAATTTTGTGAATATTTTGCATTACCTGAAATTAATTATGGCAATTATGCGTTACGGAGCAATAATTGTCTGTGTTTTGAGACAGTTTTGTCACTCGGAAACTTTTGTCTTCCTTTTTTTTCCGAACAAAACGGGACTACGCAACACTGTGGTTGCTTGATATTTTTATGGTACGGTTTTAGGTGTATTAAATATGATTTTAATATTAACTTTGTTTTCACGCCCGTAATAACAGACTTTGAAAGCCACACTTAAAAACCTCACGCAACAGTGGCGCCATCTAGAAAGACAAAAAACGATAGCCCCCATTGGCATTCTGTTAAACGTCACCGTCCGTTCTGTTCTCGTCAGGACGAAGTAAGAACACAATAAAACTGCCACTCGTTACAGCGACGAACGAAGGGGACGCAGACAACGGGATCGCGACTGTCGTTGTCACACATTGTTCGTTGTTCAAATGAACATCGCGAACAACGAATAGGCTCAGACTCAGAACAACTACGAACAATCCGCGTCAGCCAGTTTTGTTTGCTCAATACACCGGTGAAATTTATTACGATGCGAATTAAATAGGCGGAAAATGCGTTTATTTAACCTGTTAGCGCTTTTATTAACACTTGTGCCTATAAACATTAAATTTTTAACGTGATATAATCTCACTAGTCGATAATAACTTCAATTTCTGTTTTATTATTAACAGACAAGGCCTGTACCCGCGGTAAAACATATCTGAGCTGAAGACTTGTAGAAACACCTTTTTAATTGCCTATTTATACTGAGTACTCACACTAAAACTGGATACACAGATACTGCCTATAAAACGAGTAGGTAAGCCAAGAATACGAATATAGGGTGACGGCATCAATCATGGACATGTTATGCCTTATAGCTGAACTTTACCAGTTATGATCATCAGTTATCTGCACATAAGTGTTTAAGTTTTAGAAAAAGTAGCGTCCGTTTCTTAATATTGGGTTAGCGGGAAAAATATTCTATTATTGGTTCCTGTCCAAGACGTTTGATTTTCAACCTCTTCCTCAAATTCATGTATCGGTTCAAAATCAAATTTCAATTTTCGAATATTCACTGTAGTTTCCCTAGTCAACAGTTTCTTTTACGACAAAATTTATTCTCAGCTCAGCAGCCGTACTATTAAGACGTGCTTAAGTCTCAAATCCCACTAATCACACTAATATTATAAATTCGAAAGTTTGTAAGTATGTTTGTTTATTTATTTGTTTGTTACTTAATCACGTCTAAACCACTGAACCGATTTAGATGAAATTCAGTGTACAGATAGTTTGAGTCCCGGGGAAGGACATAGGATAGTTTTTATCCCGGAAAATTGCATGGTTCGGACGGAGTTGCGGGTAACGGCTAGTATCTTATAATTTTGACATTATACCTATTCGTGCTCATAATTACAACAGTTCTCACAGTTCAGTGAATCAGTGCTTTTTATAACCAGTTTTATCTTACACTTGAATACTGTTTAACTTAACCCTCTAAGGGACCGTGAAGGCACAATCGTAAGTCCTACAACATTTATAACCCTTTTAGCTTATTTTACAACGTCCAAATTTGTTAGTTTTATATGAAGTTTCTTTTGTATGCATTGTTACAGGTGCCTTCTGTCTTAATTTTTAAGTCTCCTGTGTTGACACATCCTCATCATCTGTCGATTCGCATCGTGACAATTGGCGCTCAAAATTATAAGACACTATCTTTTGCCCGCGGCTTCGCCCGCGGCGAATTCGGTTATCGCGGGCTATTCCCTTGGGAACTGTGCATTTTTCCGGAATAAAAAGTAGCCACTCTCTGGCCCATAAACTATCTCTATGCCAAAAATCAAGTCGATCGTCGCTCCGTTTCGACGTGAAAGACGGACAAACATAGATACAAACACACAAACATTCAAACACACACACTTTCGCATTTATAATATTAGTGTGGATTGTTGTGGAATAGTACGGCTGCTGAGCTGAGAATTAATTTTGACGAAAAACAAAATGTTGAATAAGAAAGTACAATGAAATATAATATATATATTATATTTCATTGTACTTTCTTATTCAACATTTTGTTTCAGCTCAGCAGGCGTACTATTCCACAACAATCCACACTAATATTTACGATTTTTTTTTTTATTAAATTTTTAAACAAACCGAAACATGAATTTGAAGAAGGGGTTGAAAAGCCTTGTGCCACAAGACGCTATGAGTCTGGAACTGTTTATTTTCAGTTCAACCTGTAAATTTCTAGAGCAATAGTCATTGAAACGCATAACAAGAACGACATACCTATTTTTGCACATTAAAGTACCTAACCTACTAAAAACTTCCCTTCTTCCCTTCAAACTTCAGAAATTACACCTATAATTTCGTAAGCGTTTCTGTTTCCCGCCAAAATTGTGTCATAATAATTTAGGGGCCCAAAGTCCGGCTGCCACATTAAAAGTTGGAGTGTTTTCTTTCATAATGAAGGCGGGCAATGCGTCATAATCTCGGCACCAGGTGGACGGGGTCGCTAAAAGCCGATCCTTGTACTCCCGTGCACGGACCCGACATTTATCATTCAAGTTTACACGTTAACACTGCCATGTGCTTAGAGGTTTTTAGCTTCAGTTTTCATAAAAGTTGAGTATACTTTTTGCGGTGTTCTTAAGAAACACGTAGACTGTGTAGTAGGTTTTAACCAAAGCGGCGGTATACGGTACATTGTTTGAGTAGTTAGAAGACACAACCGCACAAGACAAAGTTGATAGTTAATTATTTAATAGTATATTTTATTTCCTAAGAAGATATAAGAGCGTTTACACATTATCCGATATCGGGGCAAGTAAAATGTATGAAATATGTACCTGTCTTTCACATTGTCCGGCCCGAAATCGGATATCGGAGCCGACACCGATATGGAAATGAAATGGAAATGAAAATGAAAACGAAAAAGTTTATTCGGGACACAAATATAAATAATAGATACAACAAAAAATAAAATAAAGTATAATAAAATAAAATGAGAATACAAAATACAAAAAAAAATTAAGAATACTAATTTGTTTGTGCCCGAAATGCTCCCGCCTCAGCATAAAATGCGGACTGCTTAGGTGGAGCCAGCGCTGGTCTTCCGGCGAGACCATTTTGTTGCCGGCACCATCGGACGCCCGTGGCCTGTCGGACGATAATGTTTGTAGGTGTGGTATGCGTGTATCTAAATTGTCTCTGTGTGCGCAGAGCCCGATGCGTGGCGGCCATTTTGAGCCGGCCGTATCGGAACGAATTAGTCGGAAATATGTGAAAACAGCACATGGTGTCGGCTACCGGGTGTCGTCCATCGTCGTCCGATACCGATATCGGATCGGATAATGTGAAAACGCTCTTATAATGTATCCAAATGTACGAGTAGGTAAAATCTTAGTACAAGCCTTTCTTGGTTCTTTGAGATAAATTAAAGAGATGCAGCAACGTTATATACCCGACAAAAGACTTAAAAATATAGAGGCGTAAATAATTTCGAGAGCAGTCTTTACAGAGCGCTTCTTCAAAGGCAGTCAAACCGAGGTACCTTTGCCTTTTGGTGTAGGTACACCCTTTGAAGAAACTAAACCGCACACGTACGTAGGTAATATTGCTTCACAATCCAGAATATATTTAAAAATGTTGAAAGCCCAATTGAACCGGATCTCATGTGGGTTTTATGTTTATAAAGGCGATTATTGCCTATTCCCAATTTTGTAACCGAATTATATGTAAGATTTCCAAACAAGAGAAAAAAATAGTCTGGGATTTTTTTCTGCTTTGTTATTACACATAATGTTTCCAATAAATATTTTTAAATAACGACTAAAATATGATATTGAACGTAAATATGGGCAATGCTGCGCAGGGCCGATTCACTCACACAGGATCACTTTCAATATAAATAACGGAGGCAGTAAATCTTACAAAAGATCGTCAATTTCCAAGACCTCCAAATTCATCGTATCTATACGCTCATACAGTCAGCAACAGAAGTGGATGACAGGTTGTGGAGCTCAAAAATCTAAACACTCTCTTATTACCTTGGCCGTAGAGTCGCATGTAGATAATTTTGAGCACAGTAGTCGCTCATGTACTTCTGCTATTGACTGCACAATTATTTCAGTTGTTGTGTTCTGTTCACTTTTTCCCACTGGCAACTCACTTTAACGTGCATTTTAAGTCTATTCCGTAGTTTACTTCCGTAGTCATGAACATCGGAGCTATCTAGATGCTCATAAATAGCTGAATACAACCATTATATCATATACATAACGTAAGCGCGTGTTCAACGGCTCTGATATTTATGGTAGCGACTGTATAGCGACTGGTACGTATCTGAATATCGAATGTTAAAATACCGAATGTATTAAAATATCGAATAGGTCATAATATCGAAAGGGTATGCCGTTTTAATTAATCCTGAGAAGTTTACGGTTTCAGAAAATAACCTTTCGATTTTATGACCCATTCGATATTTTAATATATTCGATATTTTAACATTCGATATTCAGATGCGTTCCCATAGCGACATCGTCGTATAGTGGAAACTTGAACGTATCTCTTTGCCTACTAAAAAAACTATGTCAACCAAATCCAGAAAGTATTGGGAAAGATGCACAAAAAAAACTGAATTTTACAGTCGGGTGCGTGATTATTCTGTAGGCTTTATTATATTGCCAGCAGACGTCTGATGAAGATTATTCGAGTAAATTTAACTGCCACTAAAAATATTTATCGTCTTCATCAATACAAAAGAAACGTTTAAACAGATCTACTTAAATTTATACTTACAACATTAAACAGATGCAGAAAACATATTTAGCACCAAAACAATGCCCTACCACTTCTATACGCGCTTTCATTTTATTTTTAATTTTACATTAACCATGTATTGGGTTATACCTGAATAAAATAAATTATTATTATTATATTATTAATACAGCGGAGAAAATTGCAAATGCTCTTTACAATGTCCTCGTAAAAAACACTTCAAACAGCAGAAGCTTCTGTTCTGGAATATTTACTCGTCACAGCAATGGAACAACTGGTTGAATGAGGGTTCTTTGACAAGTGAAGTATCGCTAGATGGCTTTACTATCGTGAGGTTCGTTTGACGTTACAGTCTTGCTTGTGATTGGCTCATTCAGTTATTTAACCAATTACAAACATGCCGCAAATGTCAAAGTTGTCAAACAGACCTCACGATACCAGCGCCAAGTAGCCTGTCACAGAGACCCTCACTGGCGACACAGCAAATTACAGAAAAAATAGTAGTAGTAGTAGCTTGTGAGGTATATATTAAAATATCTATTGCTTGTACTTAAAAGTTGTAAAGTAAAAAGAGTGAAAGAGAACCTAGTTTCTTCTTGACAGAAAGACACTCGAAGTTTCAAACTTGTCGTCTGATGTGTATGTGGCATAATTAAAAATTTGTTCACAAGCAACTCGATGCGACATATTTCATTGAATGGATACGTGAAAATGAATATTAGTTGATGTATTTTCTTTATGAAATAAGCTACGTCGCTTTTCGGTGAGAACGAACCCTTATGCTAATACCAAAGCTTATGTTTTTGAACTCAATTCTCCGCCTCACTTTCTCATATTTGCAATTAGATAGTTCCAACACTTTAACTTTAACCCGCGTGGGAAACTCGCACAAATCAGCGGAAAAGCAAATACTCCGTCCGTACAGCTCGAACTTTTCAAAACACCAAGTCCATACGAGCCGCGTACCTCTAGCACTGGAAGAGTTATTCCGGGTCTCTATAGGGCCACACAAAGAGGCTTTTATCGCGCTGGGAAGTGCCGGGCGCCGCAAACAAATCCGACACACGATGAATACCGCTAAGTAGGTTTACAAAGATGAATCTGCTATTTTTAGAGGTTAGAGTTAGAACTAGAAAGGTTTTGATGGTTTATTTACTTTTACTGTGTTTTATTTTAAAAATGAAACAGTTTTATCTGGTTTGGTGTAATTTCATACAAAGTACACAATTTATTTTATTTAAGGAGACTTTTCTACCATCTGAACTCTTTTTGTTTTAGAATCTTTTTCTAGCTTACCAACCTAGCAGCGCGCCAATGGTATTGATTTATCTCATCATAATAATTAGACAATTTAAAATTGCGATGATTAATGTTGTTCTACGCGCTGAACCTACATAGGTATTGTAAAAAAAAACATTATTTGTATTTGACTGTTCTACGGTTATAACAACACTTATGCTACCCAACTTATGCCTTTATGTACACCGTGCTATAAGGGAATAGTCGCTTTTAGTTCTATTTATATCCACAATGTAACGGAACAACACAAGTTATGTCTTTTTGTAAAAAAAAATAACTGCAGACGTGTCTTTAGGTTGGATTTTTTTTGAGTAAAAACCACTTGTACCTTTAGACCGATAAAAAATTACAGATAAGTAGAAATATGCCTTTAGAAACGATGAGTTATGCCCATAGCGTATTCAAAAAACTGGGTTAGGAGATAGTCAGAGAGTCTGTCCTTTTGTCACAATATGTAACCAAACACGCTGAATCCAATGGTGTAATAAAAGCATAATGACATAACTCGCCTTATTCCCCTTTTCACTGGAGGCACTGATATATGCTAACGTGCGTGTGTTTGTATCGTACTCGTACTATACTGCCTACGCACATCGGACACAAAAACCTAAAATCTAAAAATGATGTTTCTATTACCCCTTGGGCACAGATACCGGTATCAGCGTCTGCGATACTCCGTATACTTCACAAGTATCTCGAATGTGTAACAACTTTTTATCAAGCCAACAAAAGTGCTATCAGGCCCGCATATTATGTTCCAGAAAATTCTATTGGTAGTGGTTTATCCGTAGATAAATAATGAGGAAAATGTATCATTTCTTTGGAAGTTTTGATGATGCTTAAAGAGTGCGTTTGTATTGAGACAGAGCAGACTGCCAGCCAATATTATGCTGGGGCGGGGAAGGAAACCCCATATCTTTATCATCTGGGATGCTTGCTGAACCAATACACATTAGAGATCCAAGTTAAAATTTTACGGTACAATTTCACAACGTGTTCTCGTTACAGGTAAACTTATTCGAAATTGCGAATTACATGTCGCAAGGAATAACATTCATTGACATTCACGTTTTCTCCACTTTAATTGTAATGTTACACCACTGTTTAATTGTAATGTGTCCACTTTAATAGATAGATCATAGCGCCTCATATCATAGCGCCAGTCTGCTTCATCCAAATAAACTTTGTAGAGTGTTATTACCTATGGAGAATTAATGTTTTTTGATATACTTACTCTCTCCTATCCCTCTTCATCGGGTAAAAAAGTGAATGTAATTTTCAATACGGAGCTGATTTTGATAATAGTACAAGAGTATCTTTAACACATGTGCTATCGAACAAAAATAATTTTTAATTCGTTCCTAGACGGCTAAGAAATCGCCAGCCATACACATTCAAAAAAATAAGAATACTCGTGTTTTGTTTTTTAAGTCGATAAGGAGTGAAAATTAAGTACCTAATAGGGTATCCTGTTTAGTTACTTATAATATGGATAAAAACAACTTTGAAGTGCAGCTCCGTGTTAACCCTTACAAATTCTATGTCCATTCCAAAAACGCTACGTATCAACCATGCATAGCAAACAATGGTATTTGAACAGAAGCACCTCGCTGCAGTCTTATCTTTCCTTGCCTCTATTGAGCCGCAAGTGGCAGCTAAACAAGATACGATCAGTCCGCTTGAGCACGTGACAAAGTGCCTGGAAAATGAAGCCGTATGACCTGAGAAACGGCGCATGGCTTGCAAAGTGAGCCATTTGAGCTCCCGTGTCATTTATTGAAATTTTAGGTTTTTATACAGAAAAATTTGAGGACAGAAACCTTAGTTTTTTCAGTCCGGCTGATGAGTTACTCGTATTTTTAAATTTGCAAATAAATTATCACAACTTACAAAAGTTGAAAAATTCCCGACAATGTCATTTCAAAGTTCAATATTAAAAAGTGACCTAACCGACTTTGATGAACTTAGCTGTAAGCTATGCCAATTAAACTAGCATTCAATTAAATAAAAAGCGCGTCAAAATCAGTAAATTATTTTACGAGCTACGATGCCACAAACACATAGACACGTAAAACTTATAACCTGTATTTTTGCGTGGAGGGTTAAAATAAGATAAAAATTGGATGACGTGTACGACGATAACATACTAATAGTGCATGTGTCTTAAGGGCGGTAAATAAGGAATTACGAACGAGAGTCTATTAGCTTTAATGAGTCGATGTTCGTAATTCTAGTACCGCCCGTGCGACATACAATGTTTTTCATCACATTTGCAAGTTAAATTTTATATTTGTAAAATAAAAAATATAATTGTTCCAAATATTGGCGATACCTTAGGCTGTGCTTTGGCAACGTCGCCCTCTACCTCCCCCTCCCTCGGCATGCGCCGCAACGTGCGTGTGCATGTGGTGGTCCATGTAGTCCTGCAGCAGCGCGCGCAGCGCCATCAGTACGGGCACTGACTCATTTACCTACCTTGGGCTTCATGACAAGAAAATGTG
Source organism: Choristoneura fumiferana (assembly GCF_025370935.1). NCBI lineage: Eukaryota > Metazoa > Arthropoda > Insecta > Lepidoptera > Tortricidae > Choristoneura > Choristoneura fumiferana. The sequence goes on from NC_133477.1 coordinate 8,649,839, forward strand.
TACGCGCAATGATTCATTTACCGACCACGGGTTTTAACAAGCACATTAAGTCGAGGGTTTTATTTGGGGGGATGCAACTAAGGTAGCCTGCATGTTACGACACTGTTTACGAGCAAGTGTGATGAAAAATATGAACACTAAAGTAAATTTTAATTAGATAAATCATTCGCTAAAATGTAATACCATGGTATGCATTTACACGATTCCACGAAGAACAAATAGTGTTTTCATGAATTTGAATCGCTTTACTGTAAATATTATTATACACCGCGCGTCGTTACGTGAGGATGTGGCCTCGTAAAGGGGTATCGACTTTACTCGATACTTATGTCAACATTAGCACTAATGACAGGGTTATGTCTGGCGCAACCTTTATGCTCGAAACTTTAACTATTATTACCCAACGCTGTTCTGAAATGATGTAGATTTACGAGTAGGTATACGAAGCAGCGAGTGTTGTGGTGTGAAATCTGTGTGTAATAATTATAACACAAGGTTTACTAGAACATTAAGTATTTTTAAGGTCGGCAAAAACGGAACCCTTAGACATAGGATCACTTTGTTGTCCGTACAACTGTCCGTCTGTCAAGACCGTTTTTCTCATTAAAGTTTGGAGGTACGTACCTTGAAGCAATAAAAAATCTTCTAAGTCAACGAAATCAAAAGATAGTCTTGAAAAAAGGTCATCATCATCATCATCCTAGCCTTTATACGTCCCACTGCTAGGCACAGGCCTCCTCTCAGAATGAGAGGGCTTGGGCCGTAGTTCCCACGCGAAACGATTAAAAAAGGTATTTCCATACAAATTGATGGGGAATCAAAACTTTATAGTAATTTCAGTTCTTCTAATAACTTGAAATTTGATAAGAAGGCAGCTCTTATACCATAACCAATAATGAAAAGTCAAAAACCTATTTTTTGTCTATCTATCTATGTTAGTAATCACGCTAAAATTACCTCACAAGTATCATTATATTATTATGTTGCTAAAGAGTAGGGCTCTTCTAACACTAGATCTTTGTGTATTTATCTAGATAAATACTCAAAGCACTAGATATTTATAGATATAATACCTATAAAGTTGTACGGAACCCTCGATGCACGAGTCCGGCCCACACGTGGCCGGTTGTTTGGTATCGAGTTTTTAACTGTGAAATTCTTCAAAGAAAATCTTATTATTTATTATTTTACGATCATCATCTCATCATAGGCTTAAATATAAATTGATTTAGTGTAAAAACAAAATTTAGGGTTGTTCTATCATAAATCATATCAGAGAAGTCTCTCATGAGCCATAAAATTTCACTGGCGCTACGCCGTAGCCGTTATCTACGCCGTAGCTGCTATCTACGCCTCGTAGCACAGCACGTAACGTGTTTAGCCCCGCTTACTGCTAAGCAGGAGATAAGCGAAAATACCAAATTTCATAGCATAGATAGTCAAACGAGTATAATTTTGGCTCCTTTCCTAGGAGTTTAGCTATATTTATTTAATAAGGGGTGGTTTTGGCTAGAGTAGGTTTTTGGAGTATATCCGCTAGCAGATTAGGGCTCATTACAGGGATCCGAGTTGTTCATTAACCCGATTGAGTTTAACAGGGCTAGCAATTTTAGCTTTTTTAGACTCCAAGTGCCAGTCAAGCACTAGCAGATGTTCCTGCGCTCCGACTTCTGGCTGGAAGGTGTGGTGTTCCGTCGCTTTGGGAAACTAAGATAAAAATCCATGAAAAGTGAATTACTTTTTTTATAGTGATTTATACTTTCGTGACTTTCGCTCATAATTAATACCACAGTTAAGTTATTATAACAATCGATTAATTTGTTAACGCGATAACGACCTTTTTTAATTTTAATGCAACTTGTACGTTTTCTTTTGTTTATATTCTTTGTACAGAATCAATATTTTATATACCGGGTGTGACCTGTAATACGAGCAAAAAATTTAACCGTCCGTCCTCGTCAAACAACATTAGTTCAGCGACTTTTAAAAATAATGGAGTCTTTGAATTTTTCTTTTTTTATACAAATTAAACACTGCCAATCATGTACGCCATCCCAGAACACACTCCGACGTCACCTGTCACGATACAAACATCAAGCATTTTGCTTTACATTGCTTCTTCGAATAAACTTTAAAGTGTAATAAAAATTCAAAAACTAATTATTTTTAAAAATCGCTAAACTAATGTTGTTCACTTTGACGAGTATGATCTATGTTTTAATTATTTGCTACACCCGGCCACACCCGGTACCATTTTAGTCTCACCTTGCTTTGGTTTTTACTATTATCCTCTGAAATTTATTAAAACAAGTAAATACTAAGGCATAATAGTCGCCATAGGACTCACGACTGTATAGATTTTAAACATTCTCGTTAGACAAACATAGTCTTCGTTGAATTACTACAGAGTAGTTATAGTACGGTTAGGTATAATTTCACTATAAAATCGGAAATAACCCGTTATTGTAGTATCAATAAACTTTTTTTTAAGTCAATTATTGTACGACGAATATAATGCCAACAGAAATTATATAAATAACGCGTCCAGCAAAAACCACACAGACACGTGCTCGCTGAAATGAGTCCGCATAATGTATGTAGTTTAAGGGTTCCGTAGTATCTTTATGTAAATTTAAAAAAATCTACCAATTTATTTTGTGTTGAATAAGTCCATGCTATCTTTACGTGGGTACGGGGGTCGTAAATTCAAGCCCGCAGCAGTTGAGTTTTTCAGGATTTATGTAAAAAATAAATTTTAATTTGACCATGAGCTTTGCGGTCTCTGTTGATTTTATTTGATTATCAGTTATTGCATAAACGAGTATACAATTTGTCACATAAAATATCAAGAACCAGTGTATAGTGACAAGAAGCCCTTAATCTTTTAAACGAACCCCAGTTAACATCCCGACTTGTTCTTAGCCGATTTTTTATTGTTTATGTGCTCTCTTGCAGGCCATTACAGCACTTTGCGTGTGAATTATTTGGCAACACTTTGCGGCCCATTAGACGATTTATAGACTTGCTAGTGCCGTAGCTAGGTCAGCTATAACGCCCGTACGTTGGTAATAAAATAAGTTTTACTTGTATACCATTCTTTTTCTATATTAGACATAAACATTGACTAACAATAAGCTGCTTCTTAATATTATTAGTTTTTTACTGGGTAGCGATACGTTTCTTGAAAGAAATGTAAGTTTTTTAAAAACGAAACACCCGTTGTTGAACTGCACTCCTTAAAAGTGAAGTGTGTTTAAAAGGAACACGGGAGCCGTGGTGGCCGAGTGGTATCATATGACCTATGGTCTCTCAAGCAGAGGATCGTGGGTTCAAACCCCGTCGCACCTCTGAGTTTTTCGAAATTCATGTGCGGAAATTCATTACATTTGAAATTTACCACGAGGTTTACGGTGAAGTAAAACATCGTTAGGAAACCTGCACAAACCTGCAAAGCAATTCAATGGTGTATGTGAAGTTTCCAATCCGCACTGGGCCCGCGTGGGAACTACTGCCCAAGCCCTCTCATTCTGAGAGGAGGCCTGTGCCCTTCAGTGAAATGTATATAGGCTGGGATGATGATGATGATGATACAGTTTTGAATATGTATATTACTACTGAAGCAAAACGTCGAAATTAGGGATAATGATTATCCCTATAGACTTTTTCGATGTGTGCATTTGGTATTGCACTTGGCGCGTATAGGAAGAAGATGCAGACTCAAAACCAGTCCGGCGCAAACTTGTTTATTATTTATTTTTTATCTACGAAGCTTTTTATTACTAATGTAAATTATTATTGTTTGTATTTTTTTTCCAAAAGCAATATTGGCACTTTATCCGCGCTTGTTGCAAATAACGGACACTATTTTTTAACCCCCGATGCAAAAAGATGGGTGTTATAAGTTTGACCGCTATGTGTGTCTATGTGTCTGTATATCTGTGTGTATGTCTGTCTGTGTGTCTGTCTGTGGCACCGTAGCTTTTAAACGGGAGAACCTATTTAAGTATGTTTTTTTTATTTGATAGCAGTAAGGCAGAATTTATATCAAAATCGGTTCAGCCGTTTTCGAGATATTGGAATTTGAAGAGAGAGACAATGTCGGGGGTTTTCCAAGTTTTTGTTGGTTACGTTATTATTTCGCTAAACTACGGTATACAATCACCAGTGAAATGTAAGTATTCGTTTTAAAATACGCTACTAAAATCCATAAGAACGGCCGCTAAAATTGCCGGCGCATGAGGTGATCTAACTTTTTTTATACTGCGATGGGACTTAAAATGAATCCGAGAAATTTCCTTTCAATCAAATATTCCAATGAAACTCTTTAAAAGGATATCTAGTCAAACTATGTAACACAACCAGCCATCTGCTAGAATATTTCGGATCCGGTTAATCTCACTAAGCAAGTTTATTTATCGAATATTTTAATAATATATATAACAATAAAATTGACACAGTTGTAAATCACCGTTCCTGAATCAACATTCATACAACAAAACCGTGGACACGTAATATATGCTAACGGGCGTAACCGACCAAAATGACAAAACACCCTGCGTCTGTCACATTTCTATCTGACAAAAGTCAAAGATATTTTGGTCGAATATGATAGATTGAGGATTTAGGCAGGGTTGCAACGTCACGGGCGATCAACCTGCCTTGTCACATGACTGACCTACGTGATATTGCAGTGGCAACACTGCAAATGCACATAGGAATGCATATTAACAGAGAATATGCGGTATTCAGCTATAAGTCGTTAGCTGTTGCACTAACGGCCGTGCACTAAAATGCATCGTTAGGAATTCCTAATCTATGGCATCGCTTCGTTATTTCGGCTATATACACGATAACTTTACTCGACATTGTTTGTGTATTAATTGCTGTATTGAAAATGTAAATTGAAACTTTAATTAAAATAAGGTACATTCAAGTGTAAAAATATGAACTTACTAGCATTTGCCCGCGTGGAATTCGGTTATCGCGAGCTGTTCCCTCGGGAACTGTGCATTTTTCCGGAATAAAAAGTAGCCTATATAACTCTTTGGCCCATAAACTATCTCTATGCCAAGAATCACGTCGATCCGTCGCCCCGTTTCGACGTGAAAGACGGACAAACATACAGACACACAAACACACACACTTTCACATATATAATTTTAGTATGGATTCAAAGTTTCAAAAATAAGTACCACAGACCCTTATTGCGATGCAAATAAGGCTGTATTATTTTATTATTTTTGAGTGGTTCGAATAGATACTTATTTTTGCACTTGTCTGTACAAACCATTTTAAGCAGAGTGATCCTATAAGGGTTCCGTCTTTTCCTTTTGACAAGTATAACACAAGTTTTGCTTACTTTGGGACAAGGTCCATTGGTGTCAAGTCTCCCGTGATATTTATTTATTTATTTTCGGAGAACCAACAGCTATAACTTATAGAATATAGGTGATATAGCTATAGTGTATTGTATAGGCCTACCTACCGTTCTCCATCACAAGGATTATTCATTCCTAGTTACGTAGTCCAGTTTGGCACAATAGCACTGGTTCTGCCTCTGCTGGTTACGGAGAGTAGCCATAATCCGTTTTCCATTATCACGCAGTGACCCGAGCAAATCTGATTCCTGATGGACGCTCGCCGTTGTGAATATCCTTTCAATTCGCCAAATAGGCAATTAGTTTGCAAATCTTCCGTCTAAGCTGCACTGCGCTTGATTGGTTGCGACATCGTTGCGCGTTTATAAGCTAAATATATTGAAAGTGAAGTGTAGTAAAGGGTCGTTCATCAATGTGAGCTAAATAAAAACCAAAAGGTTATGTCACTCATTAAATGCAAGTTTGTAAGTATTTTTTTTACATAAAATTTGAACGTGATTGACCCCTATCTCACCTGATCTCCTGATCTGGTCTGTTTGTTTGTTTGTCACCTTATTACGTCTAAACCGCTGAACCGATTTAGATGAAATTCGAAAACTCAAAGATGCGAGCCTACGAAGTTTCGGACCCACGATCCTCTGTTTGAGAGTCCATAGGTCAAAGTCACTAGGCCACCATAGCTGAAGCAACTTAGATTTAATGTTACTAGGTAAATCAAATGTATGAAGGGTAAGGTTCGTCGTTGATATCACTGGGACTCAATCGCGCGCGATGGCGGTTTGGGTAAATTATCATACGTGACTTCGTTACGATTCCCTACTGACTCATCCTCGCTCAGCGCGATTATACTGACGACTTTAATGATGCGGTATGATGTGACATTCGTAGAACTAACTACGTGGTTTGGAAATATAACATTTAAATCTAACATATTAAAAGGTATGAAGGGTACTTCAAATTAAATTACTGGAACATTCCCTTTGAGCATTCAGATCATTCCCTTAAAGATCTAAGAGTATATCCATTTTACCATTGTTGGCATCCCACTAATATTATAATTGCGAAAGTTTGTAAGTCTGTTAGTAAGTTTGCTTGTTATCTCATCACGTCTAAACTACAGAACCGATTTCGGTGAAATTCGGTAAAAAGATAGTTTGAATCCCGGGAAAGGACATACGATAATTATTATCCCGGAAAATTGCATAGTTCCCGTGGAATAGTGATAAATGAATTTTACGCAAACGAAGTCGTGGGGATGCTAGTCAAAAATAATTAAGCTCTTTTTTAAGCTATGTTGTATAGTGTAATCTGATTTTGACAAGGTTCCCACTTAGTTGGAAATAGGTACTATATTATATCAAAGTTAGACATTGTAGTGTTTATGAACGATTTTTTTAAATATCGACTGACTGACTCGTATTCACGAAATAAACGATCATTCAAAATTGCTAAAATTTATAAAGCACATGGCATCACGTGAGGCTTTAACGTAGGTGAGCCAATCATCTTTTTTACCCACACTAATCTGTCCGCGACATTTTTCAAACAATTGCAGATTTTTGTAAGTAAACATTTTTTTCTGTAATTTAATAGATGGTGTACATGAATACATGCCACCTACGTAAGTTCAACCTATTAAACCGTGAAATATCTTGTTGGAAGTACGATTTTTTGGTAACGCCAGAGACAATTTTGGTAACGTAGGAGACGCCCAAAGTATGGGTAAAAAAATAGTTGATTGGCCCAGGTACTACCTACTTTTACTTAGGTATACCTAAGTAAAATATAGTTGTTTGATATCGCAAGTTTATAAAAATATCTCCTTATTTAGATATTTCTCATCTGTAACAGTTGAGATACACTAATCTTTCATAAAATCCGCTCATTTTCAAAGGGTAGCATTACTGGCAATAATAATTTCGCTTCTCTCGACTGGAGTGATTTGACGCAATTTTGGTCAATCTCCCAATTTTCCCGGCCATCTCCGAGGCCCACTTTCCAAGACCCATCTAATCGTTATCCAGGAAACGGTCTCTAGTTCGGCATCTTCGGTGTAACGTGGAAACTTTGGCGAAATCATACTTTGGTATTACATTCAAGGCTCAGAACGGTTTTTGGAGATTTCACACTAAAAGTAATGTTGCTGTTACTGCCGCTCGATTAAAAATGTACATAAGTAGCCTAAATTATTAAAAGCCTTATCTAAAATGTGATAAAATGAATTATTTTTGTGTAAGTAGCTTACGACATCAGATAATTTCTGTCTGTTGCTAGAAAATGTGAAAATAATTCATGTTTTATCTTGACAGTCCAGAAGTTTTGTGTACGTAATTTAATATTTTCTGGAATTAGAATAAAGTGACGCTTACGTAGAAAAGTAGGTACACTGGTAAGCAAGAATACCTGATTACTTTTCAGACAACATTTTGCGAAACATGTTATATTATTTGTGCTAGTCTGTTAATATTTTATACAAACTTTTAAATCAGATTATCTTGCAAGAATTAAAATCGTGAAACAACACATTCGCGTCGTTAAAAGTCATAAATCCTATGTTTTTGTCATGAAGAGGCTCGGCGGAGGCTACGCGGCTGAATAGAAGGGAATCGACTCAATGTCTCATCGATTTCATATGCCCAATGGCTTGGAACTCACCGCGTATTGTTCCACTCACACATGGAAATGGACGAGCATGTGAACACTGCCTGGACTGCTTGTGGACAGATTACGGCCAGTACGGGGCAGAGAGTTTGAATACTTTTATGATAAAAGTTAAATAATCGTAAAGTATTAAATTGTGGCCTTTCGGCGCGAAAAAAAGATAGTCGTTCTCCTCTTCCTCCTCCTTTAAATTATATTGTCTTTGTACTATACCTGCATTCTTCGTCGATACGTTTTGTAAGTACCTACATACCCCCTAACATAAATATCCAGTTTTCTATTCAACTAGTATGAAAAAGTGGATACATAAGTTAGGGAACCGACCGTACCTTGAATTGCAAAATAAGACCTCATAATAATTGGCTGTTTCCATACAGAATGATTTTACAAAGTCACACGTCCAAGAGTGCTTCCATTTTGGGCACAATTTGAAGTTGCGAACAGTTTGGGACAGTTTATAATCAACTGTAAATCCAGGATTTTGCTAAATTCCCGGAAATTCCCAAAAACTACTTACATCATGATACTCGTATTCATGACACTAAACCCAGCGGATGAGATTTCAAAATTTGATCTCGATTCCGTAGAAATATCGGGATAAAAATAGCCTACGGCTCATTCTAGATGTCCAGCTATCTATCTATATACCAAATTTCATCCAAATCCATCCAGCCGTTAAAACGGCTAAAAGGGTTAAAACGTAAAGGAGTGTTACAAACATACACATAGCCATACAAGTTTTCGCATTTATAATATTAGTAGGAGTAATTAGGCACTACATGAAGTAAGAGCAAATGAGTTGTAGGTATCTACAACAAAACAAACAGAACAGCTCTTTTCAAATATTAACATTTTTATACCTATCCTTTGATTTCATTTCATGTGATTAAACATCACGCAGACTGTGATCGAACAATGTGCGAGGGCCATTACGCACATCAAAGAGCAACTACAGCACAAAGCCGGTCGCTACAAAAGCGTCACCAACAAAGTTCCGACGCTATCCCGCAATTATCTAAATGCGTGGCTCTCTGGAGGTGTCCGCACAGAGGCTTGCCGACAGATGCGACAGTATTTTGTTAGTAATGAGATTAAATTCTGTTTTTTTCTCCGATATTATTAGTATCGACGTATGCTCAATAATAAAGCTTGTATTACGAATTATTTGATGACGTAAAAATGACGTAATCTTGCACACAAGATGATGTTTTTATTTAAACTTCCGTGTAGTAACAAAGTAGCATTAATGAAGTAACAAAATAATCGTAAATAATGGATGGAAGTCAGTGAATAAAATAAAATTCATATCGTTTAATAAAGAGGTTGATAAATGATAAGTGATAATTGTTTATGAAAATCAAAAATACTATTTGAAATCAGCCTATAAGTGGTTTGACGTCATCGGCACTTTTTGTCCGACCCTTGATTATTACTAGCTGTTGCCCGCAGTATGAAAAATACTTTACATCCTATTCTCAGACCTACCGAATATACTTACACGAAAAACTTCATAAAAATCGGTCATAGTAATCGGTAGTATATCTTGTACAAAATCACCTAGCTCTGTTTTTTTATCTAAGAACAGCAAACAGATACTTTTTCATTTTAACCTCCAAGTTTTAATGCAGTTAGTTGAGAGAAAAATATTTAGATAAGATATAGGTACATAGTGGTATATAAAGTGTCGCAACTGCCGGTCGCGCTAATTCTGCCCGTGGGGCCAAATTATTCTGGCGCCCTTTTAAAATGTGCTCTTAGCGGTTCCTGTAATGTAGCGTCATTTGCGCAAATTGTAATGGTTTAGGATTATCCAAATTTATGGCACGTTAAGTGTGAAATGTTCTTGAATTAAATTCATCATTGACGCTCATCTGTTTTTGTGACAACTTTTTTTGCATTTATACTTTAAATTCAATATCATTGTATGTATCAATTTGATATAATTAATATTTATTTGAAAATATTAAGATTTTCCTAGACAAATTCTTTGTTTTTGGGTCTATTTTTAAAATAGGGTTTTTTGAGTTGAAAGTGTTTTTTTTGTTGTACCCACGTTTTTTAAGTAGAAACATCGTGATCAAGGGCTTCAATTTACCTATAGTCAAGATTAAAAATAACTTATATTCTGATTTTTGTCTATGTCGGCGTCCGCCATTTCATAACATGCCTAGGAATTTCGTGATCTGGCGGATTTTAAGATCGACCGCTGACATCTACACCAATTGGGCTAACCTCAAATTAAGAACACTAGTTCACACAATGGAAAGCGTTGTTAAAATGAAGCTAGATACCATTGTCTATTTTCGGTCAATCATCATAAACAACAAGCAATACCTACGAGTTATAACAGAGCCAAGACCCGTTCCCAACGGGTTATGCAGGAATTCAGCAGATTAAACCTTCATTACAGATGTTCGCTAACTTGCCAGGAATGCTCGGGCTCAAAGCGAGATTTACGCTGCCTCCATCGAGATTACGCAAATCGGAACTCGTGTAGGTATATAGCGCGGAATATGACTTTTATGTAAATATACTGAGCTCGATTCTTACCTAAGACGAAAAACTAGACGTTGTAGTTAAAAATATCATTTTTAATAAATATAGCTTTTATGCTGACTGTGCTTTTTGTTGACTGTACGTATTTTATTGTTATCTTAGCTACATTATGTTACATTACTAAAACTTATGAATAAAACTAACACTTCTGTGTAACTACTTCTAGTATTTTGGAGATTAATTTCAAACCAAGAAAAAAAAATATTGATAGATATGGAAATACTACGAATAATACCAGGATTCACAGCAGACACATTTCTTCAGGAACGCTGTTTTAATTGACAATCTGTCATAGACAATAAGAACACATCAAATATATAAGTAGGTACTTACACACTTTCTTACTTTAACATATTTACTTTACGTTGTAAAAGGTTGCCCAGAAGATATGGCTCTGAAGCGATAAGGTCGCCTATAATATTGCTTACCTTACGTATTTTTTCATATAGTTACCTGTTTTACTGTTTTTTTTTCTATGTAATGTACAATACCAAAACAATGTATTTTTAAATGTATAACATCAATCATAAAATGAACTATCACGAGCAAGCTTGAAATTTAATGGTGCAAATAAAGCTTCTACTCCGTTTCGGGTACACGTGGGAATTACAGCTCAAGCCCTCTCATTCTGAGAGGAGACCCTATTTTCAGTTGGAACTAGCTCGTTTGAGAATCGTAATAATCATCGTCTTCGTGGGTTTCCACGACACTTATTTCTGGGTTCGGTCTTCAGTCGTGACTATAAAACTTTAAGGGGCTGTTTCACCATCCATTAGTTAGCGTTAACCGACGGTTAAATGTGATGCCGTCTCCGTCTATTCGCACAAAACAAATAGAGACGGCATCACAACTAACCGCCAGTTAACACTAATTAATGGATGGTGAAACAGCCCCTTAAACTTACAAAGCAGCCTTTAAGAGGCCAGCCGCTAGACTGCTTATAAGTAAGAACTCTGGCACCTTCCGCCCAGTGCGAACTAAGCGGCAACTAAAACTTGCGGAGTTCAAGCTCAATAGATATGTCAGATTTCTTGTACATAAATCTTATACGGCTTTTTTAATGTTTCGTTCTTGATTTTACAAGATTTTTTACTTGTGTTAGTTATGGGTCAAATCTTGAATGTTGACATTTAAGCCACTTCGTTTTCGGATTGTATTTTGTTTAAAAATTTATGTACGTAAGTTAAATGACGATGCAAGTACAGTCAGTAAAAAGTCAGTGCGATTTTTAAATTTAATACAATTTTTTATGGCTAAATTGAAACTGATCGTGTTACGCAATATTTTAGTTATATGGAATGGTTAATATGGAATGTTTTGTAAGGCGTACCTAACCACTTAGCGTATCTGCAATGAACTAATTGCCCATTTCAGCTATCCTCAAGAAACTTGATGAAAAGAAGTAATATGTTTTAGCCAGCTGGGTTCGACAAGCTATCATTAGCATTATCTAAGCATAATTACTGAAATGTTGCTAGCCACGTACCTAATCTTCATTAGGTATGTACCAGAGGCGTGTTTGTGTGGGATTAGTGTGGTTTCGTAGCTCAGAGAGATAGATTGCATTCGTACACACAAGTACGTGGAAAATGGAATTACGCTGTGCTTCATTCAATCAGAATCTAAAATCTTATTTTTCTTTGTTTCTGTAGAAGGAAAGAATTTTAATTTTAAAACAAACTTTAGTAAACTACAGTTTTTGATCGTCAAATTTTAAAGCCTGTTTTAAACTTATTATGTCATGTATACCGTTTTTAGGGTTCCGGAGTCAAAATGGCAAAAACGGAACCTTTATAGTTTCGCCATGTCTGTCTGTCTGTCCGTCCGCGGCTTTGCTCAGGGACTATCAATGCTAGAAAGCTGTAATTTTGCACGAATATATAATGTAAACTATGCCGACAAAACGGTTTAGGGTACCTCCCATAGACGTAAAGTGGGGGTGACTTTTTTTTCTCATTCAACCCTTTAGTGTGGGGTATTGTTGGATAGGTATTTTAAAACCATTAGGGTTTTGCTAAGACGATTTTTCGATTCAGTGATGCGAAATATTCAACTTTAAAGTGCAAATTTTCATTAAAATCGAGTGCCCCCCCCCTCTAAAATCTAAACCGGTGGGTGGAAAAATTTGAAAAATATAATATATAATATAAAAATAGTAATATAAATATAAATATTACTTATTTTTTTCGTAATGGCTACGGAACCCTATTTTGGGCGTATCCGACACGCTCTTGGCCGGTTTTTATTCATAATTATACATATCAGTGGAAAGTCACTAGCGTATTATTAAGGCCTTTTTTCTTTGCGAATTTACTATTTTTGCTCATAAATATTCATTAACCTCCTGGGTCCTTACATAAAATTTCTGTTTTCACGATTTGAACCCAAAATCAATCAAGTAAAGTTCAATTTTTTTTTATGTCCTCAAGTGACGACCGAGGGATCCAAGAGGATAACTAAGGTTAAAGTTTCACAGTGTATGCAAGCCACTTCCAAGTTCCAATCGAAGCAACTGGAGATCTATGGGGGAGGCCAATGATGTTGATGCAATGACTTAGTGATTTACCACTTTATCATAAAATTTGCTTAAATAAGTATTAAAACTATGAATATTTTCTGAAAAATTTTAGATTGCTCACCAGATAATTAAATTAATTGATTAATAAAATACGATTCAATTCTGATGCTATTTTCCAGTACAAAGGGTCAATATAACGCGCTCAAGCAGGTTGGTATCCGACGCTTTCAGTTGCTCCTTGGCGATTAACCAATAACGTCAAGCAGAAATTTAATTAATACTCTGTCCGTAATTATACTGATTAGTTTGTTATTAAACATTATAAAACGACAATAAAACACCGCTAAGTTGAGAGAAAGACATCGTTATGTTTACATATCATCATCATGTCAGCCGTATGACGGCCACTGTTGGATATAGGCCTCCGCTATCACGGTTACACAATATAAATCAAATATTATTATATCAATTCCAGTCGAATATGCTATCTGTAGATATCGTTTTAATATTTTACCCGGGATCGTGTCAAAATAAATAAAATTAAAAAGAATAATGGTCAAAATCTTAGAGCAACGCGGGCTTCCTATCGGAAGGGAGCAGCTTTAAAATAGTTCTAGCGTTTGTTGCGGGGGGGGGGGGATGTGCACACAAGTGCAGTTCAGCACACTTACCCATTTATACCCATATAAATCCATAATGAACCTATTCATGGTATAAGCTTTTATGAACGTGTAATCTATACGTACAGATTGGTTTAGGTTTGGTTAGGTTTATTTTATAAAAAATCTGTGAAATTGACAATTTCTGAAAAAAATGCATTATATGAAATGACCATTATTTATTTCCTCCATTATTCTTTATAAACTTTATACATTTTAATACGTACCCTTTGCCTGCCAGAAATGAATTTCACGTCGTTATTTTTTATAGCTCACGTCTCTTAGCTAACCTGCAAAAATGTCCGAATTCAGTTTGTGTAAACATGTTTGTTGACGACTTCGTTCGGGGGGTGTATTCCATTGTCTCTATATCCGTGCTGACGACAATATGAATTTCAAATGAGCCCCTTGAGCCAACTGCAGGCATAGAGCGGGAATCACACACTCAGCTATTCATGCATTCCTTATAAATTAACTATTATTGCCATCTCGCTTATTATATAACAGGGATATTATGTTTAGGGGTTTCTTCCTCGTGTAGTTAGGATTCGAAACGTTGGAGTGCTCCTAATTAATACGATGTGGATGTTTGACAAATACAGCTTAGGTGATGTTGTAGTGTGGGCTTGACTTGGGGTATTAACATAAGGGATTGAGGTGTATATTATTAATTTATGAGCGGAAACTTGCTAACTGCTTCGCGAATACAATAATGTTGATTAATATCTTCAAATTTTATTAGTTTGATAATGGATTTATTTTTTGATTAAACAATGGTATTCAAGAAATATTTTCTTAGTTTTTCATTTAGTTTGAGTACTTACCTCCAAAAAGCAGTTATAGAAATAAATTCTAGGTTATTTTAAGATATTATCTTTTAGTATCGTTCTTTATGAGTTTTATGTGCTTAAGTAAAGCCTTAACATTATTGTCTAAAAATTATTATCATCATTATTATTACTTAAATGCTGTTCGCTACTACAGTCGCTGTACTGAAATATTTTTTACCTTAGTATATTCAAATTATATTTAACAACAAAAAATAATGTTTGAAGTTATAAAACCACTAATTATTTAGGTAGATATTCATTTTTTTCCGACTGGATGGCAAACGAAACACAACAGTGCAAGCACTGCTGCTTCACGGCAGGATTAGCGAGCAAGATGGTGGTAAATAGCAATCCGGGCGGACCTTGCACAAGGTCCTACCACCTGCAAATCAATCTGCAAATCAATGACCAAATTATTTCAAAAAATTATCAAACTAAACAATTACCAAATCTTTATAAGCAAATTAATTATTATTGCGTTGCTCGAGTTGGGTCCAAAGAGTTTTAGTACCTATAGATAAAGTTGCGTCTCTTTTAATAGGTTAGTTTAGGTTAGAGTTCCGTCAAGGCACGAAGCGCCTAAACTACGCAGAAATAGCACCCGTAGTGATTTATATTCTTTGAAATCAAATATACTTAGTGCTTAATTATTATACCAATGAAATAAACGTAAATGTACACTAGCACGCAAACATCGATCGACAACGAGGTGTTCGTGCGTGCACGGCCTTGTTTGAGTACCGCAGATGAATCGATTCAATCGACTGAATGATTCGAATGCATCGCTCGCAGCTATATGGCCGGCCGATTCAATGCTCGACGCTCGGCGAAAAGCACTGTGATTGTGTTTCATTGCGATTAAATCTATCATTCGTCATCGAATTGAAACTTCCGTTATCACCTTCCGGTTTGTTTTGGTTTGAAATGATGGTGTTTCTATCATTACTCAGCATCATCATTATCATATCAGCAGTAGGATGTCCACCCATACACATAGGCCTCCCCCATAGAACTCCAGTTGCTTTGATTGGAAGTGAGCTGCATTCACCGTGAACATGCAGCTTTAACCAGGTCATCCGTCCATCTCGTTCGTAGGAACGCTGCGCTTGCCGATCTGAGAACTTTTCGGCCCCAATGCCCATTTGTTCTCTGTTCTATGTATGTCGATCAGTTTTCTATGGAGTTTGGTTACGCAACACTCGTCGGTACCTACTAAGTCCGATGCATATATGTACTTACAGAACATTCTCTATCTCATAAAAACCATCACCACCAACACCACAACCACATCCAGTCGGCCGGTACAAGCCCCACTGCAAAATTTATAACCAGATTATCTGCTTCGCGCATTTAGCCGTTTGTTGATAAATTACCATTAACTTAATATTATATTCCGTGCTAACTCCGATTCATCATCATCATCATCATGGCATGATGATTTGACTAACTCCGAGTAATCTTCCAGAATTTTTTTGCATCTCGTCGCCATCCAATCATTAACATACAGTCAGTAGAATTTCGCGTTAATTTAAACAATAGGTATAAGAATATTATCTGGTGGCCATTGATTTCGCAACCTAACCTAACCTAATCTTCCAGAATATTCTCTATCGCCGTCTCTCTCAACTTGGTCTTATGTCGATAAATCATGGTATGGGCTTGCTTACTACTGACTCAGGGGCCTCTTGAGCCTTTGTCGCTGCAATCTGCAAGGCATGTGCTCGGCTAATCTCTAGGCTTTTAGTGGGGCCTTGTTTCGTTTAAGAGGCCTTATTTAATTGCTACCACGAAGTTGAACGTTTTGAGGTCGAGTTTGAAACTTCGAACGGACAGGTTTTTTAGCGTTATGATACTTTAGATTTCTGAATTTGAAATTGGTTTGGTACAAAAAAAATAGAGAGGTATAAAAACACATAATACTCCTAGCTATAAATTTAGTCAAATAAAAGTTTTTCCTAACAAAACCTACAACCAACAATTTCGATAAATTCACGTTCTGATAATTAGTTTATTACTATAACTAGTCTTTAGTGTCTTTACCAGTGGCTTCGCTTGCGTAAACTATAAGGTCAGACAATGAAATAGAAATTTCACCTTCTGGATTTTCACAAAGGAAACCAACCAACCCTTAACATAAAAACCAGAAATATATTCGTTAAACGTAAATGAAATTAAAGTGAAACATATTAAAATAAAGTTAAATGCACGAACACACACCACACACACACACACACACAACACACACACACACACACACACACACACACACACACACACACACACACACACACACACACACACACACACACACACGCACGCACGCATCCTGAGATTGGCAACCCAAGTTATTTGTTTATTACGATATTTTAAATTGTTATATACTCATTTTAATTTTTAGTTTTTAAGTGAAAATTTGTGTAAGTAAATAACTTTTAAGATGTGGAAATATATATTTTTTACATAGAAACTTCATTATTTATACATTTGTAATATTATTTAGTTGATATTTCCGAAACCATATTTTTTTACTTTTCACTCGGCCATTCAGTGGCGAAGTTTTAATATTTTTTAAATGGAAAACCCCAGTAGAATGCGCAACTTCTCTGCACATTAACCTGTTAAATATTTTATTAACAACGGTCTGGATTTTGATACAGAAAAATAAAACATATTTAACTTTTATGCTTGAATTCACCGCAAGCACTTAACTCAGTATGGTAATAAAAAGTACCGTAGCCCGACAATCATTAATGGAACAATTAACAACAGGATTGCATTTTGTATGGACAAATTATGCTATGTCAAAAGAGACAACTGCTGAGAAAATGAGCTTCAAAGATTACATAATATATTTTAAATTGTCGCTAAGCCGGCTTATTTCGTGTTATGAGTATAGCGCATACTACATCAATGGGATCCTATGAAGGCTGCATTTGCGTTGCGAGGAATGTGATTGTCATGAACCAATACATAGAATCGCTTCATTTATATTCGCTTCGTTTTATTGTCTTATTTAGGTGTGTTTTTCGCAGGGCTGTATCCTTCAAAACGTAATTGGTAGAGACTATAAAACAAAATCATCTTAACAACAGATTTATTTATGGGAATTCAAAATTTAACGGGATTTAAACAAAAAATATAGATTTTTTGCTCGATCATTGCTCGTACGCTCAGTCTTAATAATAGCAACCTTTGATGTGCCTTATGCGAATTTGTCTCATCCTAAGTCTTTTTCTGAATATAATCTCTTAGACTATTCCAATACAAAGGTCAATATTCATGAACTGGTAAGTAAACGCGTGACAGGCTCTTGTACTGTGGAATTTATCAATCATTATGTACAATGTCAAACTTGTCTGAACTAAAATGATGCGTCCCTCGCTCAACTAAATCAGTTCATTATAATACTCGTATACAACAGCCACCTGAGTCTAACAGGGACCTAAATCCGAAGAAAAGCGGTTATTGTATGATTTGCTGTCTAACTTGTCATAATGAACTGATTCAGTTGAGAGTCGCGTCATTTTAGCTTAGGCAAGCTCTAAATCATGATTGAAACTGAGATTTTTTTATTTTGAGTGGCTGTGTTTAAAAATATGAACTAAGACGAGGGTCTATAATTGCTTATTCCCAGCCTGTTGTCAGTCTCTTGTTTGAGTGCTGGAGTGCGTCGCCCCCGCGTCTAGTGGTCTCTCCGTGCCAAGTGACACTCGCGGTAAACAGCCTGAGTTATAAAGGCATAGTAGACCGAAAAGAAAAAAAAACACGAAAATTAACTTAAAACTTAGCGCTTTACTTTAGAAAGTGGCATCGTGGTATCCACATAAATGTAACAGTACAATACAATACAATTCAATGACTCTTTATTGAACACCAACACATAGTAAGCAGTAAAGAAAACACAGGTATATTATAAGATTTTCCAGGACAAGCATTAGGCTGCCTTATCGCTTCAGAGCGATCTCTTCCAGGCTATCTTTACAATAGACAGTAGTACCGATAGATTTTAGCAGGTGGTGCAATTTACCATAGGTATGTTCCACTCTTCATGTAAAGTTATATTTGAACTAGTCTTGTAGGTTAAGTTTGTACAGTCGAGTTCATAAAGTTGTATGTAAATTTGATTAAAAATATTATGTGAACCACGACTCTATTGTTAACGACGTAGAAGCGTGTGCTGATATTTTTGAATGATTTTTTGCTCACAAGTATAAGAACTAGACTGTGATGATACCTATCTAGATAGCTACGTTTGATATTATTCATTACTAAGCTACAAACATTCGTATTTGTCACATAAATAATGATGTCTGTTAAAGATATTGTTACACGTACTAACACCCTTTGAAACCCGGTTACTTTTTAGGGATCCGGAGCCAAAATGGCAAAAACGGAACCCTTATAGTTTCGTCAAGTCCGTCTGTCTGTCTGTCTGTCCGTCCGTCCGTATGTCGCAGGCATTTTACTTGAAAACTACAAGATGTATATCAATGAAATTTAGAGTACAGATGTCTTGTCAAAATCGCTATTTAGTTTTGTAGTTAAATTACAAAAATAAATATTTAGAGAGGGGGCACTCCATACACGTAACAGAATTGATTTTTTTTAACTCGCATCAACGTGTGGCACATAGTTCGACAGCTCTTTTGAAAAAATAGTAAGGTTTTTAAAAAACTTTTTTTATTAAGTGAAGATTTCCGGATATAATCGCTCCCAAAGCAGCAAAAATTGTGTCCCCCCGCCCTCTATCTTGTAAACTGTTTGTCCAAAAAATATGCAAAAAATATGGGAAGGTAACGCTTAATAAATACTTGCAACGAAAATTAGTTTCAACATGATCGGATATACCGTTTTTGAGTTATTGCCGAAAAACTGCGCTTCTCAACAAAAGAACGTAAGTGCCGTGAAGATACGCTCTTTTTCTAATAATAGATTTTAAGAGTGTAGTAAGTGTTTTAATTGTTTTATATTATAACGCACATAATATTACTTGATTTTTTTCGTAATGGGCGTTTCCGACCCGCTCTTGGCCGGTTTTTTTTTACATTAGGTAAGTCCTTCTATTTTTTAGCACATTCATCGCTCCGTGGTGGTACTCGCTACGCTCGCAACCGATAGCAGCATTTTTCCGCTTTCCATTGAAACTGCCTGCGAATAGAAAAGCCGACTGTTGGGTTCTTGACCTAAATGTGTTTAAGTAAAAATTCTTTGTTGGGCGCCATTTTTGTACGTGCCAGAATGCATTGCTTGGCATGTAGGTACGACCTTGTAAGTAAATGCATGCCCGGTTGGTTCGCGGTCCCCATTTTATGACTTACTGTATAGTAATCAGGGTTTGCTTTATGAGGTTGTACTTTCTAGGACGTTACAATAACTGCACTCTTTTTTATTCTGTGCTTAGTTTTTTAAGGTTTAATCGAATGTCAGAACTACTCAGAACGCAAGCAGGTAAGCGCAGTTATGTTTTTAAATTACTTAACACTTATGTGTAAGTAATCTTCTAACTGAATGCTTTTTTTGTACAAATTAGATATTTTATCCATAAAGATGAACTGCGAACGGTCGAGGAAGTAAGTAAACAATGCAAAACAATCTTCGGGCTTAGTGGCTCTCCAAACAAAACTGATTTTATTTGATTGACATTTCGGAACAAAAACAATGGCCTATTTGATTGGATTCAATTGTTAAATCCGATACGTAGCGAACAAAGCTCTCGACAATCGCTACCTCACGTACACTCTAAGTAGTAACTACAATCAAACGACTATTGAAATTACTTGTGTTTGATTCTTGTGTTTCATTGTTTGTTATAATAATGAACATTTTCAGTTATCATTTTTAATGCAAAAGGGTTTTTACCGACTGCAGTGATACAAAATAAACGTACGTAGTTGTGTTTATTGAGCATTCGGTATATAAGCACATCATAATAATTTACATATTAGGTACATGTCGAAAGTGAATAATTTATGCTAAAATGACAATGAGTAGGTACACTGTGGAAATCTTTAACGCTACCAATAGGGAAAGTACTCTCACTCAATACTATAATAGATAGGGAAAATGTCACAAAATAAATTAAAAAAGAAAACAATTTAAATTAGGTACCTAAATTCTCCGCTAGAATTTGTCAAAACTGAAAAATAAAATTTAATAACAAATAAATTAACCAAAGAAACAGGATCGGCAACGTGAATTTCTAGATACAAACTTTAGATTAAAAATATTACATACCTGCATACTTACACTCTTTCACACACATCTTTCACATCCTTCACTCGCTTAAGCCACGGTTATATAATGTACCTGACGATCGTTTTCCCACTTCCATGTGCTTCCATTGCTATTATAAGGCGAGCGTTTTGGGCGCGCAATGAAGAGAGAAAATGTCACTTAAAAGCGGTGAAAGGCATAGGTACAGTCGGAGTAAAAAAAGGTTCGTCACCCTATGATCTATTTTCCTTTGCTCAGTATGAGCGCTAATCTGCTTTACCGATTGAGTTGGACATACTGCGTCAACCTGTCAACCTGCTAAACATAACTACTCGTGACCACGGCAACTATAACGTTGCCGAAACGTCGAGGTAAATATTACTTGTGCAATAATAGCGTGATAAGTCCCGTTTGTGGTATTTTGACTATGAGTGAGAATCATGAAAGTTTAAAACGTTATAATCAGGTGACCATAGCAATCCTACCATTACACCTTGGCACTGACAAACACTGACAATTAAAAAGAGCATTATCTGATGGAACCTTTTACGAAGTTGTTTATTAAAAAGGTTTTGTATTGATATGAAACTAGATATATGTTAGAGGTGTATAGTATTTTGACCCTCGTCTGTCTTGTTATGTCAAGTAAGTATAATTTGATCTATGACTTTGTAAAGGAATCAATTTAATAACTGAAGAAGGTTTTCTGCCCCCACTGTACGTTAAGTCACATTGCTTGACTGGATAACGGCATAAAATTGTGTTAATAATTTTAGAAACAAATAATAATATTTCATGCAACTGTACTAACTGAATTTAATTATTTTAATTTGTTCTGGAGCTGATTAAAATGGTGTCTGTCATGTGTAAAATTAAAATTGTTTGTACAACAATAAAGAACAGATATATTTTAAAAAATGGCTAGCTTTCTAGAGGAATCATTACGAAATGACACACATTTTTATACAAGTAGCAAAATTAAATTTTGAAAAACATACCATCGTAAAGAGGAACTTACCACAGAATAATAGAATGCCCAAATGTACAACTTTACATATAAATGAGGTTCTGGTAACTCAAATAGAAGAAGCACGAAGTAAGCTCCTGCAATGCTTTTACTTTAACCCATAAACCTAACAAATTAAACTTTGTATTTTTATAGTCCCCAGTGTGTTTAATTATGGGATAGGTATATTTGTTTCTACCTGGGCTGAGCCAGCAAACACTCGACGGAGTCTTATTGTAACAACCGAGAGGCAATTAGCTACCGGCATCTCCTTCCGCTTTGGCCCCGATGTTTGCTTCCCGTGAAATAATTACAATTCTCGTTTAAACTCCATAATTAGATGAATTTTTACTCGCGCCGTTCCGCTTTTACCACGAGTGTTTTATTTTTAGCCAATTAGACGGTTTTCCTGTAGCTAAGTGATTACTGTTTTTTGCTGATAGAAAGAGCGAGCTTCGTGACAGATTGCTTAACGAAAGTGGTTCCAGAACTATCCGAGTGCTGGTTTTTAGGGTTCCGTATCCAAAAAGTGTCAATTTACTGAGTGTAAGCGGTCAATCCTGCTTGTCTTTTTTATGTCATGGGACTTTATCATTTGAATTGTGATAGGTAGACATTTAAATTTTCATAGAGTGTGTATTCTATGACCGCTGTAACACCAATTATACCTACAACAAAATTTCAAAAATCATCAGGGAAATGTGCAGTCTATAATATTATGTACTATCTATATTTATGTCGATGGTATTATTGTGCGAGAAACACGTCGAGCGTAGTCGGACTCGGTTTTTTATGCTAAGTAATTATAGTAAAAGGGTTTTGAATAAATGGTGAGTTTGCATATTACTTTTAGGCTAGGTTCATACGGCGGTTATTCGATTCGATATTTTCTCGCATGCGGTTTTACCGTATACGAGAGGGCCTTTCACACGGTGCGAGGTCCATTCGGTTTTGTCACGTATGCGCCCCGCCCCGAGAAACTAGGCCCTATACGAGCCCCAATGCAAAAGAGTTCGTCTGCAATATTCGAACTTCATATTATGTATGTTGCCGTTCCGCTGACGCTTATTTCATTTAATACGCGAGTAAAAGGGACGGTGCGATACGAACTTCGATTTTCGAGTTTCGTAGTAGCCCCTCAGTTTATCCGTGTGAACGAAACAACACTAAGCATCGCATTCGATGAAATCGTTTCGAGAATCTCGCATTCCCGGTGGCAAGACCCTACGGTATACGGTAAAAAATATGTCTCGAATACGCCGTGTGAACGATGTTCAAAGTTGCCATACATATTTTGTTGTCACTACGATGAGTCCCACTGAAAAACAGCGTTGTGGCTTGCCGCAACATTATGCTGACAGGGACCCAATTTATACTATTCCATGTTTTTTTTTAAATATTATTTCTTCCTAACGTGTTTTTTCTGTGTATCGATATGTGTAAATAAATCTCTCTCTCTCTCTCTCTCTCACTCTCACTCTCTCATTCGATTAAATCTTGTGTACGGTATACGGGTGAAGACCGAAAAGTTGCACACCGTTAAAGCACGTTAGCAGGTAGTTACAATTTCCATTCACTTTTTACATTGTGACACGAAAATTAATCATACATTTGTATGGATAATTTTATTTTTTTTAACTACCTGCTAACGCAGCTTTAACGGTGTGCAACTTTTTGGTCTTCACCCATACGGAAAAAGTTGCGCCGTGTGAACCTAGCCTTAGCGTTTGTTTTAAGCTAACGTAATGTCGAATATGTACATATTAATTTAATGAAAACTTGATTAACTCTATTACGGAATTAAACATGACGCGCTCAGATTTATTAAACTCATACGTGCTTACTATTTTGCTATTGCTAAAGTGGCGATACTTCTAAATACTATGCGATAGTAAATTTCACTTTCTCGGGATCACAATCAAGTTAAGTTTTTTCATACAAACATTATCCTGACATTAGCAAACACAACGATACAAGAAATAGCCAATTAGGCGGAGCCGTTCTGAAGAGTCGCATAAATACGGCGTTTGTGTTTTATCTACTTTACACATTAACTTCATAGATATAGATTAACTTTGTCCTCATTTTTGATGCGGTGTGTAGGTACCAGTCATCAGCGCCAATATCGGACACAACAAGGCACGCATAAATATCTGATACAACTACTTACGAGATAAAAAGTCCCGATAAATTAATAGAAAAAAAAAAAACGGAGCCAAGTGGAGCAGAGTCTATTGAAACGCAACGTGCCGTATCTACATCGCGCTTCGCGACTCCCTGTTGCTGATGCCAATTAAAATTGAAATTATTTTATTGGAGCAAATCAAAGTGCCTTTGTTATATTGCCTTCCACTTCTACCGCATACAAGGTGCTCATTCATCATCATCATCATGTCAGCCAAAAGACGTCCACTGCTGGACATAGGCCTCCCCCAAGGCTCTCCACTCAGACCGGTCTTGTGCTTTCCGCATCCAACGCGATCCTGCGATCTTAACCAGGTCGTCGCTCCATCTTGTTGGAGGCCTGCCGAGAGCTCGTCTCCCAGTCCGCGGACGCCATTAGAGAATCTTCTGACCCCATCGCCATCAGGTAGGTGCTCATCAAGAATCAATCAGTAATACCTACTAATAGTTTAAAGCAAGTTTTGTTTTTAATTTTAATGAACTCTAAATATTTAGGTGCAAAGTACTCCATCTCCACACTGTAAGAACACATACAAATCACAAAACCCGACTATATTTATCACCACATTACACTGACACGTTTTGAACCCAACCACAGTTTATTCTCAGAGCAACACAACCGTTCATCATGCTACCAGATATTAGTATAACACCTAAGTAACGACTTTATTATCATTCAGTCAAATTGAGAAAAATCATTTTTTTCTTATGTATTATAACGTCACAGTAATTTTTTAACGTTAAATTTAAAAAATCATTAACTTGCCGAATGGCATTAACGTTATACATAATAGATAGGTAGATACGTCAAAAAAAACTTTTTTAACGATTTATTGCTGAATACGTGTGATTTAAAAACACTCAAATGACCTCTAAAAAAAGACAAGAACCTTTACACTTTTTCATTGCGCTTTTTAACATAATGAATGATCTTAATTTTTGATTATCATTTTTAAACAGTAAGAGTTAAGACATTAGTGTCTTGGAGAAATTAACTTCATTTCACCTGTTGAATGTTCCCTTAGAGTTAACGGAAATTAAAAATAGCATATCACATTTAATGTGTAAATTACTTTTTACTTCGTATCTCCATATTCCTGTACAGGAGTCAAAGGATTACTTCATGATTACGAGTAGTTCCTGCGAGTTTCAGTACGCTCCTCGAGCACGCGTGAATGAGCCTGTATGGGCACTAAAAGCACCCTTATTACAACTTCCACTTCTCCTAATAACTCCCACACATGCTCCCGGGGTGCATATTACATAATTTTGCATATTTTTGCGGTTTAAGTACTCTTCAAAAGTAATTTATGTGTATTAAGTTTGAGCCGGAAAAACGCTGAATGGCTGGTTTCGTAGTTTTTCAGCGGAGTATATGTATTACGCAATACGTGGCTTTCGTCTACGTAGTACTGTGATGAAGTTGAAATGCGACTAGAGCGGGAGAAAAATACCGCCCCAATCTATTTTTATCACAAATACAGATATTCTTTATTACACTCTACAAATCAGTACAAAAAATCTATATATTACACATATATTCAGGGTAGACAATAGGCAGTCTTATCGCTTAAAAGCGATCTCTTCCAGACAACCATTAGGGTACATAGATCTTAAGATTTACGTTTCACAAACTAAAAAATATAATTATAATTGTTATTATTTTGCAAACAGATTTTTTTAAGGATATCTCCACAGACGTGTTAATAAATTGATCCCCAGAACGCGGTACAGAGTGGATACGCAGAGCTTAATACACGGTATTTTAAAATTAATCCTGAATTAAACAGATGATTGGAAATTTTTCAATATTTTTTATGTTCAAATGAATCCGCGAGACTATAGATTTTGAACCGATGTAAATAACGTTATTATAAAACTTTCCTACCTTTCAAATCCGAACTAAACTTAATACTTAAACTTAAACTCTTATTGTACGATTGACTAAGAAACAACTAAATGTCATCACTAAGTTTTTCATAATTATAATATCTTCATGAGTCTTCGCGTGCTTCACAAAGAACAAATTACTTAACGCTAACAATATTTAAAGCAACTATAAAGCTATAGTACCGGGTGTGGCCTGTAATATGAGCAAATAATTTAAACATAGATCGTATTCGTCAAACTGAACAATATTAGTTCAGCGACTTTTAAAAATAATGGAGTTTTTAGATTTTCCTTTTTTCATACAATTGAAATACTGCAATCAATGTACGCCATCCTAGAACACAACTGACGTCGCCAGTCACGCTACAACATCAACCATTTTGCTTTAAATCGCTTCTTCGAATAAACTTTAAAGTGTAATAAAAATAAAAAACTAATTATTTTTAAAAGTCGCTGAACTAATGTTGTTCATTTTGACGAGTATGATCTATGTTTAAATTATTTGTTCATATTACAGGCCACACTTGATATTTTAAAAAAAAACAAGCCAAATCTAAAGCACAAAATCGTTCATTAAGTAAATAATTTTAAAAATATTGAAATAATATCCAAAATAACAAAGCTGGTGACCCACGTCTAGGTATAATCTGCTAAAAAAGTAAGGATCAGGAGGATATTAAAATTACTCGGATAGAAGAGGATTCCGTAACACTTTTTTTTATACCGTATAGGCTTGAGTTTGGCCACAATCACGCCTGATGGAAAGCGAGGATGAGGCCTACGATGGAGCACGCTTGGCTAGTAAATGCTCATTCACCCTGGACTTGAAAGCGGCCAAATTGTAGTGTTCAGGAAACACAGTCGCAGGCAGGGAATTCCACTCTTAAATAATAGGTTCTCTCTATAATAGGTTAGTATTAAGAATGACGTATGTAGTTATGAAATGCCATTTACTTTTATCTAACAGCTATTTCCAACGTTGCTCGTTGTCAGGCAGCCTAATTAATTCAATTCGCGTTGAATCAAAGGAGCGCCGTTTATTCAGCGTCACGTGGTATGCTAATCGGTCGCTGTGACCCGAATTGAGTATTGTACATCGGCAATAATAGCTGTTCTTATACAATGACATTATTTGTTGGTTGTTAAATATATTTAAATACTAATGCTCAAAAAAAATGTGCCATCGACGACGTGTCGAGCATTTTTACCCGACTGCGAAGAAGGAGGGTTTATGTATCTGCCTCGTATGTACTCGTATGTATGTCTATTCCTATGTCCTCTCGTAACTACTCAACGGCTGAACCGATTTTGATAAATGATACGTCATTGCATTTGTCTTGATGACGCGAGAGACACTGGGTCTATGAAATTCTTGAAAAATCAAAATGGCGGATTTTGGCGCCAAATTGTGAGCTTTCAAAAAAGTTTTTTATTCAAACCTATCAAGTAGGGTACAGAATGAAAGCTAATAATTAGCGCATTCTAAATATATTTGGGTTATAATCGTTTCAATCTACCATTTTCACAAAAAATCCAAAAAAGTGTAAAGTAAAACAATAAATTTAAAAAAATAAAAAAAACTGACTGCCTTAAAAAATACTAAAAAGAAGAAAACAAGTCTAGTGGGCTAGAACTCTATTTAGTAGTTAACTTAAAGTTCAACAGTCGGGACTCATTCAAATCTTGACCAGCTCAAAATACTCTTAGTACCTAATGGGTCACGACTGTTGAACTTTAAGTTAACTACTAAACAGAGTTCCTGCCCAGTAGACTTGTTTTCTTCTTTTTAGTTTTTTTTACGGCAGTCAGATTTTTTATTTTTTAAATTTATTGTTTTATTTCTGTCTGTCATGTTAATACTGTGCGTAGCAGTCGTCGTTGCTGGCTCAATGAACAAAAGTCTCTCGCCGTGCCGTTGGTCGGGCGCAGTAGTAGCCAACTTGTAAGTGATTTAAGAGTCAGCGCATTGTAATATACATACATACATACATACATATGTATTTAAGTATGTATTTATCTATATAAGTATGTTTATCCGTTGCCTAGTATCCATAATACAAGCTTTGCTTAGTTTGGGACTAGGTCAATTGGTGTCAAGTGTCCCATGATATTTATTTATTTAATATGTCTCTACTCTCTAGACAAATACGAGTACAACGTGTTGATTAGGGTATTTCTAATATTTACAAAGCCAATAGCAAAACTCCGTAGTATTAACGGAAAAATTATAGATTTACGATTTAAACTTCAGAACAGCCTGTATGTGGATACATAATAAAATATATACTTTTATATTCATCTAACCAAATAATGTATTAACGCTATTAGAACATTATACCAGAGAAGGAACGCTACTCGGAATTTCAATCATTGTCCAGAAAGTAGAGACACGTTGTATATGGTATTATGATATGAAGTAGGTATATTAGTAAAAATAAATAAATAATGGAATTCAATCTTTTTTATTTTGAACATTTAACATTTCCAGATACCCGATAATTTCACCGCTCTCACGGTGCAAAATAATAGACTAAAAGTATTGAAACAGACGTCTCAATCTACGTACCGATGGTACTTCTAACACACTGCGCTTGCCGACAATGCACTACTCAGATATCGATGTCGCGGAGTTTGCACGGTACTGCACGAATACAGTTTTTTATTTCGCTTTATTTTATTCCTTCGGATAGCGTCACCACTTAAGAGTAGCGCGGTTTTAAGGTACCGTTTTATGATAGGAAATTCTCGTCGGTTGAAGCTCCGATAAATTCTACTCACTAGATCTGCCTTTAGATTTTTCTTAAATGGTACAAAGAGGATATGAATGAAGATAACATATGCACAGGTATATTGCTTTTATTTAATCGTCTTTGAAACACTGACGCAAAATGATGCAAAGCGAGTTAATAAATACATACTCGTATCTGTGATTTGATTTTAGAAAGAAAGA
The DNA here is from genome assembly GCF_025370935.1 of Choristoneura fumiferana. Classification (NCBI taxonomy): domain Eukaryota; kingdom Metazoa; phylum Arthropoda; class Insecta; order Lepidoptera; family Tortricidae; genus Choristoneura; species Choristoneura fumiferana. The sequence continues at coordinate 8,678,684 of NC_133477.1, forward strand.
TTTCTGTTCCAAAACCTTTCAAATTGTCAACAGAAATAGTCAAATATTCAGTCAAATTATGTTTATTTTGCTACTTTGTACAACTTTATTCTATAAACTTACTATTAAATCCATGATCCCGATATTCCGTAACCTTTCTACGCCCATTCGGGGAAACCTTCAAACTATTTACATGTAAGTTACTTATTGAAACCAAGCCTTGTAGCCACTTGTAGGTTAAATATAACTAACGTGATAGAGTGTAGTAGGTACGCATTGAATGAAAATCGCATATATCATTTCTTTCTGTAAAACGGTAAAAGATGAGAACAAAAAAAAATAACCTACTCCAAAAAACCATGAAAATAAATTTCTACCAGTCTGAAGTCGGTGCCTCAGCACGAGCCAGCAGGAGTGATTAAAACCTTTAAAACCTACTTTAATATGTAGGTGAGGTAGACGATTAAAATAGTTCCACTCCTGCTGGCTCGTGCTGAGGCATCGCCTTCAGACTGGTAGAATTTTTTTTTCATGGTTTTTTGTAGTCGGTTCAATTTTTTGTTCTAAAATATTTTTTTCACGCTTTTTAGTGTAAATGATCTAAGATACAATAGTTTAATGTCAACTGCTCGTTACCTTTTACGAAAAATTACTTTTTCCGATACAGAAACGTTCATTATTGAGGAGTCCTGGTGCTTCTTCACCCGTTTCATTTCACCATTACGATGCATACAGCATTACGATGAGCTTAAATTGCTTAGCACCTGTGTTAAAGTAGTTGAAATTCAACCCGTGAAGAGTACCTGTTATTGAGTAAGCATCATCAGTTCCACTTCACCAAATGATGATTTTCATGAGCAAATGCACTCGTACGTTACTACGTAATACTTATATCAAAATTACAATAGGTGCCCCCTACAATATTTGAAGAAATCATCAGATAATGATTTGGTGCTTATGGGACCTAATTGAAAGCATTCCTAAACGAACGAAAGAAAAAAACTGAAATCGGTTCATAAATGACGAAGTTCTGAGGTAACAAACATAAAAAAATACAACCGAATTGATAACCTCCTCCTTTTTTTGAAGTCGGTTAAGAAAGAGATAGTGAATACATTTGTGCTTTCAAGTGCATTAGACAGCTATAGACAGGACTCATGCAATTCAATGGTTAAAAATGTTGGTTCATATTGCTTTGTAAACTACCCCTAAAGCCTCTTAAGCATTAGGTCTGTAACCAAGGCTCGCATCTTTCACTTTTTCAGAAAATATGTGAAAAATCATATTTTAAATTTATGATAAGCTTTTCGATGTAGGGAAAAAATCATAATGAGACACTGTATATGCACACATTTGCAGCAAAGTATGTGAAGTTCCAAGTCAATGAAGACTTGATTATATTAATTTGGTGGACATATGCATTGATGATGTGAAGGTGCACTAACAAGAGATTTTCGGAAATTTCTGCGGAATAAAGAGCTGGCATTTTATACAAATAGTTTTCGACGGGGGCAAATCTATTTGTTTGCATATTACTCCATGCAAAACCCGGCGCTTTACATCAAAAATATAACAGTTAATAAATAGCGCTCTTATTCATCGTAGCTCTTACTCCGGTAACTCTGTTCAAACCTTTGTAGCAAATAGAAGTATCGATCTAGTATGTATGGCCATTAGGAACCACTTGGAACTCGTGGTCTCACGCGTTGAGGGTGCTCCACTCGAGTGGCACTACACATGTCACGATGTCGCGTCGCCAGAACATGGGGGGACAGATTGACTTTATTGTCATAGTTGTAGTATGAAGGGAGACATAATTGTTTAATATTTTAAACTTTTCCTATTTTCCTTCTTAACTTATCTGTCTCGGGACTTTATGGTGACATTATTAGTGGGTAGTACTGTGCTTAACATGTCCACGTTTGATGCCGTCACCCTATTTATTGGTAAAATTACCTCGACGTTGGACCACATTGCAGCACCCGATCGATGTAATTCAATGGTGGTCGAAATGTCGACATAATTTTAGCAATACAAAGTAGTCGTGATTAAGTCTCGAGATTATTAATTATGATTATAATTAGGTAGCTGAAGTATTTGGAAAATATAGTCGACCGAGAAATATCTTTATATCTCCCTTAGGTTAAATTTCTGATGTACGGTTTAAAATATCAAACGCTTACGCGTCAATGTGACCCCACGTTTTCCTGATAAAAGGGTCCCTAAAACGGGTTAACAATGAAAACATCATTCACGTTGATACTAGAGGTATAATTTGGCACTGGCAGCCGAGACGCGCCACTGTCGACGCCGAGCGAAGTGTTCTCTAAACAAAAGATTACAGCGGGTCACACCGTCGCAATCAGCTAAAACGGGGCCGCGAGCCATAATTTAAACACCTTTTTATAGAGCACCGTTCCCTCATTCCCGAGAAATGTTGCAATGTAGATAAAAATGAAACGTTTTGTGTTATGCGACTTGATTATGTTTACTTCTAGGCGGGTAATCAATCATTTAGCGGTAATTGACTTAATTCTAAGTGACATTTTGCCAGCTAGCAAGAAGGTAAAGGTTCGTGTTACAGTGATGTACCTAATAAACTTTTGTGGTGTTATATTTAAGCCTTAATAGTTAAGGCAATTATGTATAGCAAATACATAGTATATATTATTATCCAGCTACATATAGAACTCATTAGGATTCGAAAATAAGAACTCAATTTTCTTATTACTCAGACAAACTGAAATTTTACCTATACTTATCGTATGTTGAATTAATAATATAGAATTACTTAAATATTGAATTAATAATAAAACAACCAAGGGATATTAAGAATGATGAAGCAAAGGATGAAGCTCAAAATAAAAGCGAATTATTTTACTAGGTACACAAACCTTAATACAGAAGATTATTCGAACCAAGTCTCATAACGTCATTTAAACAATGTAAAGTTTTTTTTTTAGCTTTTGTTTGAGCTTGGATAGTTACAAGTTCTTATTTTCTAAACACAATAACTACAATATGTTATTCTTTATATCTACGAAAAAAGAGCTGCAATCTAAATAACAAGTCCATCTAAAAGTTTAAAATATTCTGTTCTATTAAAGACTTCGCTAGCATTACTACGATGATAATTTAACGATTAATATTGTATCGTTTACTATAACGTTAAAAAAGTTTGATAAAAAAGCAATTAAAAATATTTGTTACACAATTAATTTAATAGCGTAAGCGTTGCATTTTAATCACATAATGAGAAGTTATAATTACTCAGTAACATTAGAAAGCTCAAAAATGTTGACATCTAAACAAACTATGGTCAATTCATACAAATCTAGGTAGTTAAAAATAAACAAATATCGACAACACAAGTGCTAACCAAACTACACATTAATAATGTATTTGATTGTAACTGTGGTTAACATAATAACCAAATAGGTAGATACCTGTAATTGTACTAATCTAGATGTAAATTCGAAAATACAAATTAATTAATGAACAAAACCGGAAATTCGAACATCCATTACTGACCCGAGTAATCCGACTATACATTTCGAGTTTCGCGCTCGTACTAAAAAGATATTAATTGGCAGTATAATAGCCTTCCTGACGAGTTGAAAGTGTTGCATGGTAGATTATTTAAAACAAGGCTGAATGAATGGCTACATGATCACTGAAACCACTGACTATAGAAATAGTGTCAAGGACTTTTTGATTTTTAAATGGTAATACCATTGTAATTTCAAAGAGGAAATGCTGCCAGCATCAAAGAGGAAACGCTGCCAGCATCTGCGGGACCTTGCCTAAGGGGTACTCTTTATGTAATTTGTTTTAGTTTTAGGTTCTATTATTATTGTATGTACTTAAGTTTTTATTTTATTTTATGTAGGCTATGATGTAGGTACCACCCCGTGACAAGTTTGTTAAGTATAGGACTGTTTTTAATTGAATCGTATGTATTTGCAATTTTCAATCTGTTTTATGAAATAAATTGTAATTTGAAATTTTAATGTTGATTTTGTATATCGACTGCATACTGTTCCTGAAGATACTCGTAAGACCTTATGCAGACGTATTCCAGCAAATACATATTTCATTTCATTTCGTTTCAGTTAATATACCAAGAAAGTACTTAAGACACAGATAACTAATCGAGTGAGCATTTAGGATTAGCAATATGAACTTAAACTTAAGTGATATACTTAACGCATTATACTACCCTTAGATCCAAAACTTTATTTTATTGTTTTCGCGCCAAAAGAAGTTAAATATACAGAGAGTGACGAAGACGCTCGAATTCACAGGTTCCAATTTGCGCGCGTCTCAATCGCGTGTATCTGCTGATAAGTGTCTGGCATTTGAATTGAAATTCTGGGATTTTGCAAAAAATCCCAAGGTATGCATTTCACAAAAAAAACTGTGGAAATTAATAAAAATTGTCAAATACGTGAGTGTTTTGCATTTTAATTGAAATGCCTGCATTTTGTCACAATATTTTTGTACGAATTCTCAAATATTTTAGTGCAAATTTTCAAAAAAGTGAGGAAGTTTCTGGCATTTGCATTTATATACTGGGATTTTGCAAAAATTTCAGTGGGAATCCTTAAAAAATCCCTTAGAAATTCTAAAATACTATAATTATCATGGTCTCTGTTAAAATTGCATAAAAAACACCCGTGCCTAATTTCGGTATTTAACGGTTGCGATAATAAAATCGGGATTGCATCCCGATCCCCTAGAAACATCAAGATAGAAAGTATACTTAAACCTGTGTGATATGCCACAAGTGCTCACAAACTTTCACATTTAAGGCGGTAATGAAATTCCATACAACAGGTTTAATTTACTTAAGCCCTTTAGGTATTAGGGTTAAATTTGTACACTTATTAAAGAAGTGTAGTCTAAATGAACATTATAAATTGGACATCGTAATTGGAGCTTATTAAACAAGTACACTTGTCCGGGCACCGGAACCGGCAGCGAGCCGGATTCGGACGCGTTCCGGGCCGTTATCCGCGCGAGCACTTCCGCACGGCACACTGTACCCACTATACGAGTGTACGGTGCTATCGGCCGGATATAGTTGAAGCTAGAGCTGGCAACGGTTATACGATGTCATTCTGAAATGAAATATTAACACTGGCTGCAAGTTGCGTCGGGAGCGTGAACGTTTAAAAAATGTTGTCTTTTATTAAATATTTTATTGACCCGGATAACTCACGTCTTAAATCGAGTTTAGCTCGACATGTTTCGTGCTAATCCGTAGCCCTACGTCGTCGGAGCAACACGACTCAGCGGCTGCTGCAACACGCGGACTTTGCGTGTACTTTGTAGGGCTACGGATTAGCCCGAAGCATGTCGAGCTAAACTCGATTTAAGACGTGAGTTATCCGGGTCAATATATTTAATATGAGTGAGTCTCACGGTAGTTTCATGTTCAAAGTTGTCTTTTCTTTACATAAAATTGTCGTTAGTTTTTTAGTTGTTCGAGTTTCAAATCCGTACCCGAATTTTGGATATTACATTACTCGAAAATGTATTCAAAGTGGTGAAAAATTGTACTGAATTTTAAACTGTACGTTATTCAACGTACGGTCGACCAAGAAAGTGCTTTATCAATTTTAGTGACAGTTCCTACTTCAGAAATAAAACAAGGCTTTGACGTTTTAAGCGCTACAAATGTAAACCAATTTCTTGGTCGACTATACAAAATCATAGCTTTTTAATGTTGTTAACCACTTGAATGTAGTGTAGGGCACCCCGAGTAGCTAGGTGGAGCGATATTTGTAATTTGTACAGATAAAATCCAGGTTTTTTACGACTTGAACAATCAGGCTGAGACAAGTAAAACAAATATAGGCTAGTTAAAAACAATAAAATCGATTTATGTTAATTAATAAATATTCAAAAAATATTTATTTATTTATTTATTACGACCGAATGACAATCATATTTTTTTATAATCAAAATCAACGTGAATTAAATTAAATCGCCAGCCACATTAAACAGTAATTGGTAATTAAACTAGGACCGAGCTTGAATAATATGGCGGACGGCTTAATTTTAAGCGGTGGACGAATTTTAATGAAGGCCAATTATTTTAGCGAGAAACCAACAAACATCAAGCTAACTTCAAGATAGGAGAGACTATGGTTGTTGTAAACACATTTTAATAAAAAAAAATGCATTGAGTCACTTTGATTTTTCTGTAATCTGGACCAGTACAGTAGCAAATTGTGATGGCTGTTCCTGATAGCACAAAAATGTAATTTGTCACAGAACACAATTCTTCTAGTCTATGTCTACAAGATATGTTTTTTACTAGTGTTTACCCCAGGCTTCGCACGCGTAAACCATAAGAACCAGTAGTTTAATCTTAATTTTGTAATTATACTAAATTTCCATTGGAATTCCCAAATTTATTATTTAGTATTAGTAGAACTCTTTTTAAACACACAACGTAAAAATCTTTGAAATCAGAAGTGTTATGTATGTGCAGGAACAAGTGCGTATATAACCTGGAAACTGTAACAGAATCTTCTACCATGTAAAAAATGTGCCCACGAAAAAACTCTTAAATCAATAAAATGCTCTCAAATCAATAAGTTATGCTTTAATGTACGTAAATGTACGCGTGAATAATAGCTGATTATCGATATTATTAATTCCAGAACCTCGTTAACTCTGTTATGTCATGTGAATTTTATGAGGCTGTGAAATGTGGCCGGTCGTTTTAATTTTACTGCAGAATTTTCGTATTGCCTAATAAGTACCGTAATTTTCTTTCCAATAATGCTGCGATGGTTATGGAGGGCTCTATTTTCATTAAGTTATTATTCTTGACCTGTGTTGCTTTTGGTTTAATTATTACTAGGTACCATTAGTCCATGTTTAAGAATATTTTCTTACGTTCCCGACGAACAATTATAATATCAGAATACAAATAATAGCAAGCAATAGGTTCAGCAAGCGCATCGCAGGACGTACACCAACGCGATGGACGGATGACCTGGTTAAGCTGCGGGTTCAAGATGAATGTAGGCCGCTTCCAACTGAAGCAACGGAGGTCTATGTGGGATAGGCCTATGTCCAACAGTTGAATCTTACGGCTGATGAGAGGATGATTATGATAATGATGAAATAATAGCATTACCACGACTAGTAACTTCTAGCCCAGTCTAAAGTGGGTCCAAAATAAAGTTTGTGAGTCCCAAATCGTAACTGTAGCTCTGCTACACATATTCGTAATATTTTGCCACGCTGCTTTACACAAGCACGTCCTAGCACCAGTCCACCGTGCAATATGAACTACTCCATGCGACGTACAAACTGACACAGGCCAACTTTGTTGTTGTATGAAGCGTATGTATAAAACCGGCCAAGAGTACTAAATCCTGAATTTTTTTTTAAATTTTCCACCCACCGGTTTAGATTTTAGAGGGGGGGGGCTCGATTTTAATAAAAAATTGCACTTTCAAGTTGAATATTTCGCAAAAAAATCAATGAATCGAAAAATCGTCTTAGCAAACCCCTAATGATTTTAAAAGACCTCTCCAACAATACCGCACACTATAGGGTTGGATGAGAAAAAAAACACACACAATTTTCTTGTTTTTAAGTCCATTTTGTCAGCATAGTTTACATATATATTCGTGCTTTTGCACAGTTTTCTAGCATTGATAGTCCCTGAGCAAAGCCGCGGACGGACGGACAGAGAGTTTTTGCCATTTTGGCTCCGGAACCTTAAAAACTTTTAGGTTTTTTGTGGCAGTTGGGTTTTTATTGTATTTTTTTTATTAAGGTTCTAACAGGCATATTACAGATCTGGAGAGCGATCTTTGAAACCACGTCAGTCGAAAAAACATCATTCGAAAATTGTGGAAAATTGTGATAAATTTTAAATACGACTTCAGCGAAATTACAGCTATAATTAATCTTATCAACTACCCGAAAAAATAATTTGAGCTACAATAGTTTTGATGGTACTTTCGAATGATATGATTCTGTACATGCTTACATTCTTAAATAGCTAGTTGGATTGAAATTTGTTTATATAGCACATACAATTTGAACTTTTTTTTTATTTTTTTTATTTGGTCTACTTCTTAATATTAACATACTTCTCGTTAAGTATCGCACTAGGCGGATGACATGCATGTACCGCTGACGCGGCCCTCTAATGAAACAGTACCTAATCACTGTAATGTTTAATTGAAAAATAAAAACCATTAGCTGTTCCGTGACAAATCAGCGATCTAGGATTTTAAATATTCTTATTTTATAATGATCCTATTCAGCAAATTAAATTATTAATAAATATTTTTTTGTAATGAAGATTCCAGCTGTACACAGACAGTGTAATACTAAAACGCCAATTACTTAAAGAAAGATCTAAGTTCTCCTACACATACACAATACATACAATTCAGCTGTTTTCATCGAAGTCACCGTCATCGGGAGGACTAAGAGATATATGTGACTTATTTATCTGCCCAGGAAACCAAAAAACTTTAAATTGTTATATAATATTCGCTATTATTTAATAATTTGCATAGAGAATCTTCTGAACTGGTAATATTTAATATGTATTCTGTGCTATTATATAGTTTTGCACAAGCTTTAGTGCCACTGCACTGTATTTAACATTAGTTACCGTAGATTGCAATTGTTCCATAGGTACGAGTATACCTGTCTACGAGATTATTTATTATATTATTCAATTCATCTTATATTCATCCATTATTATTTTACTATGGCTATAGTAAACCACAAAATTATATTTCGCTAGGTAGATTTCACAAAAGCATTGTTCTACCAGAAATTGAACACGTGTATAATAAGAGCAATCCATCCGGTAAGTACGTAAGTAATTTGTTTTCCAAAAACATTGTTTTAACAAAGGAGTTATTAAACGTACTTTGTAATAATGCTGGTAATCCTTTGTAAGTCCGTTAATTTATGCGGCGGAACGAGGGGTGATAAGAGTAATCAGGGCTGTAACAGACCAAAGCTGGAGCCTGATCCTGATATCGCGAATTCAGCGGGACTGTTGCGATAAAGAAACTTAAAGATTTATTGACCCATCTTATTTGGAGATTGGAATTATACGTAACAATATTGCATTATGGTTTTTCATGTGCAGGCACTCAATAGGAAGGAAGGTATTGCTCATCAACATTATTTGCTGAATGATAAAAATGTAGCTAGCTGTTTTTGCTAGGTTTAAGTACTTCTACTTTAATAAACGGATAGTCCAGTGGTTAGAGAACCTGACTACGAAACTTGACGTACCGGGTTCGGTCCCCGGTCAGGGCAGATATTTGTGTGGAAAATACGAATGTTTGTTCTCGAGTCTTCGGTGTTTAATTTGAAATTAGTATAATCTATCTGTTTAAATATATATTTATCCGTTGCCTAGTATCCCTAACCAGCAAGCTTAGCTTATTTTGGGACTAGGTCAATTAGTGTCAAGTGTCCCGTGTTACTTATTCATCTTTATTTATTTTTAATATTTTTAATGAATATATTCGCATTACTAATTAAAACCCCGTGGCGTCCTTTGTAGTATAATATACCTTGAGAACGATTTCCAATTATCTCTCCTTGAATAATTGAATGCAGGTCTGCAGCAATTAAATGTTTCCATTTCAATGAACTTATAGAAGAGCTTCTTTCCTCTCAGCCCCGTCGCGTTGTAAGAATGAAAAACTGGGTCCTTTGTCTCCCGCTCGTTGAAATGCCACGACTTTTACTTTACATAATTTCAGTTCTCGTGAAAATCTAAATGCCTGATTATTCATAAGAATTCCAGCTAAATCAAAGAGTCGCTGTATCAAAGGAAAATTGATTTACAAGGTTTCAATGAGAAGCTTCTAAAAATATTACTAATATATGTAAGGGTAAAAGTTAATCTTTTGGAGCTTGCAGGTAATACACAAATACGCCTACTGATTGAAAATAAAATGATTAAAGACATAATATGAAATGGTTGGTTATTCAGTTCAGTGTACAAGTTATTTGGTTCAGTTGTAGAAGTATATATATATTTTTTTACTTCTTCTTCAACTGATTTCAAAAATAGGAGGTTATCAATTCGTCGGAATTGCGCGGTTTTTATATCACCTACCAAACATGTTTGGCAAATCTCATAAGTGTATGTATGTTTGTAATTTTTTTTATGTTATGTAAGTAAATCACATGTCAATAGGGTAGTGTTCTAAAAAAAAACTTTTTTATTATGAGAGGGAGGCAAACGATCCAGCGGGTCATCTGATGGGAAATAATAATCACTGCCTAAAATATCGGCACATAATAATATGCACTCTATTATTAAGGTACCCATTAGAGTTCATGTCTCGATATTTTTGATCACCTTGGCCGCTCCGAAATATTTGATGGCGACTGTACCAACTACTAAAATCTAATTAGTATCCCTCAGTTAGATTATCAAAAGATATTGGACATGTAGTTTTTCTTTTGTCAATTAAACAAAAAATGATAAAGATAATGACCAGTTAAAATTTCGCATGACGACATTTTTAGCACGTCCAGTCTTCACGAGCCCCCCCTCTCAAACTTCGATGCGCTTCATCTTTGTAATTTTTTATCAGTAAAAAAGCTTAAATTGAAATTGTAAGTTTTAACAAAACTTATTTTATTTAACATGTTCATTTAACATAAGAATGTATGTGTCATCCCAAACACATTAAACTTTGTTACAGAATCTTATAACGAAGATTAAAATTAAAAGAGTTGAAAAAAAAAACTATTTTTTAAGTGTACCTATAATAGAACTAATAATATGACACAAGATTTTTTTCGTAACCCGTTCAAACTTGTTAAGTAGGGTAGGGTAGGGTTGTCATTTATAATCAGTACAATTTGCGATTCCACTATCAGTAGGCAGGTACATGACATGAAGCTGTGTATGTGTTAACTCATTCACTTCATTCAACACAAAGTTCTTTTACTATACATAGCAAATCTAAAGTTATAGGACGGCTTAACAGATAACAATGAGCTACCAAGATAGGGCGGGAGCGGTCGCCGCCCGCCTTCGGTCCTTCAGTGTACGCCGAAACGCCACGCGATCAGCACGCGCTCTCTTCTCCGTCTATTTGGAGGGAAAACTTTCATAATACATCGTTAACAATAAAAAAATGTTTTAATAATAGTTTAAAGTTATGGAACTATGCAGTGATGGACTGGTGGCGGGATGTGTGTGAATGAGCCTGGTTATTCAAAGAGAATGGCGTAAATACCTTGGTGTGGTGCCGGAAAAAGGATGAAAGGTTAGATTTGATTTAGCTTAACTGGATGTTACCAAATGATGTGATGATACTTAAACAGGTAATAGTGTTGTTTTAAGCCGAACAACTTTCTCCAAGGAACATAGGATGAAAAACGAACTTTTTTTTCGCTTTTCCATAGTCGGTCAGCTAACCAATACATTTTGTACGGGAGCCTGAATTTTTTTTTTCGTTTTTGGAGAAAGTATCATCACAACATTTTGGTACCAGCCTGTACTATATAAATAATTTTAAATGAAAAAATTAAAAATGTTTTAACATTTCTGCGGATGCTTTATGCTACAAATAGAATAATTTTCTAGTAATTAATAAATTCAAATGAGATTTATTTTGATGTCACAACTTTTACAAGTTGAAACCTACCAACCCTCATTGTTTCGTAAAAAGTTAAAAACCTGTCAGAGCAAAACGTGGGTTTTTCTTGTCTAGTAAAAGCAAATATGTCAAGATAAATTGATATAATTTATAATGACTTTCGCAATTGGCACTTAAAGTTACTTAAACGGCACTCAACTATGACGATAAATTGTTCTAAAATTACTTCGACATGTCGACGATAATTCAGGGTATTCAGCGAAGTACTTTTAATCGAGTCATTTTACTAATATTTTACTAGCTTTTGCCCGACATCATCTGCAATAAATTCGTTTATCGCTGTCCTGAACCACATAATTTTCCGGGGGAAAAACTACCGTACGATATTACCAGGATTTCAAACTATCTCTACACCAAATTTCATTTAAATTGATTTAGCGGTTTAGACGTGAAAGGTAATGACGACGAACAGACGGAGTTACTTTTGACTATGTACTAGTATATTAGTTTGGATTAGGATAATAAGGTCTGTATCAATATTTTTGAATACGGCGACGTGTTTAATAGTGCTATTCGGTAAGTACATTATTTGGTCGTGAAACTAAGTGAGTGATTTACACATTCTCACACGCTTCCTGTACTTGACCAAGTGTTACAATAACAGACGTCTCGAGTCAATCACTCGGAAACAAAAGTGTTATTTCAGGCGAGTTTGCCCAGTTTGGTTAACTTTCCATTATCTTCATATTATAATATAACCGGCTATAATTTATTGAAATAAAAATCAACTATAAATATAGATTTTTAGGGTTAGAGTAACTTATTTTTAGTTCTTTTTTTAAATAAAAACTAAACTGTATTTGTGACGTTAAATCTTGTATTGTAATATAATGCCCGTGATTTATCCATGCAAAATACAACAAATGTTTAAATGAAATTGCAAATAAGAAAAATGGCGAATTCGAAAACAAGTTTGTCTTGAGATTAAGTCATGAGCGAAAATAAATTATGCTTTGAATTTGCCTTTTGACAGTCGACTTGCTTTTAAATAAATGTTTACTGCAAATAAAATATGCACTGGCATCTTGTCTAATTATAATGGACACGTTTAGCTTTACAAAAAATAACATCGATGTACTATTTTAGTAATAGGATACCTTTAACTAAACATTTGTAGTTTTAAAACACGCTTTTGTTGGCGGTACATAGAAACACTTGTATTCTCAGACTCGATACCATTGGATATAATATGTAAAAGCAATTGTATTGCAAGATTTGTGTAAATTTTTACTTAGTTTGTTCATTCGTTACAGGTAAAGCTAATATAAATGTAACCTACCTTGGGATATTTGGGTAATAAGCATCTATAATGGTTAATCTGATACATTTCTGATTTGTAGGATCTGTAAACACATTTGCTGCCACGCATTGCTACGTGCTACGCTCGTAACCATTAGCAGCGTTTATCTGCTTTGTAACGAAAATTGCCTACGCATAGACAACACAACATAACTGTTGTGTTCTTGGCACTGTTGTTCTTGGCAATTATTTTTTATTTGACGGGATGGCAAACGAGCAAGTGGGAATGTTTAAAAAGTAAAAAGAAGTATAGTCATTTGGCTAATTATCGCCTAAATAAGTATAAAAATGGTGTCTATAACAACGTATCTCGTATTTTAATCACCAAACATATTATATCGTTAGATACTAATATCATGCTGTCATTAACAAACAACATTGTTATCAAAAAATATTGTTAATAAACCTCACACCAAAAAACATATAGCATACCATACTTTCATGAGAAAACGAAAGGGAGTTCGAAGAAATTACTGCGTTGGTTCGTAGATTGCTAGTTGCGTTGGAACGAATGATAAATGATCAAATAGCGTGGTTCAGTACTAAGTGGATAGGTACTTATTAATAGAAAACAAATAACACACAAGGGCGCTGTTCAATCTTTCATATTAAGGGAAGAATAAATCCCAATAAGTGTACAAATAAAATTATAATTTATGCAGCTCGCCGCGCCATCTCCATTCCTTTCTTAACGATACGCTTCATTGAAATGTTGTAATTAAATTTTTAGTTACGAGTACTAGTTAAATTTAAATAATAATCAAATCTGTTTGTGACTAGGGTTTTTTATGAATATAAGATATTGAGCGATACTTGTATTGATTAATGTAAATAAGAAGCTATGAACAGCCATCAATTTTTCAATACAATAACACTATTTAAAAATGGCTTGAAGCATTTTTAAATGTACCTATTCGTGGATGTATTTTTTTAATTATTATAATTAGTACTTAGCAAAGTCGTGGCATCGTAACAGAATTGATTAGAATCCCACTGATTAATAATGAGAGCTGTTTGTCTTTATTTGTGATTTAAATATGTTGCCAGACTCAAACGAAACAGAATTTAATTTAACGTTATTGAAACATTTTGTCAGTTAGAGGGTTATCTAAACAATCATAGCTGAGTAAGCTAAAAAATCTTCAAACATATTTTAGATTTAAGCTTCCTCGCAAGCCAGTGCAACTTTTATGGCTGAAAGTAATAAATCAGTAGGTAGTTTTGTTTTCGATTTGTTTGTGTGGCGACACTTTGTTTTACATGAAAAGTTTTGGAAGACTTCGCAAAGAAATAAAAGAGACATTTTATGGATATGGATACATTAATTTATGAAATCAAGTAGTAACGTACGACTTGAAATACAGTTAAAAAATACCTAAATCAACTACTAGAAAGAAATGATCACCCACCTACTGTGTCGTAACCATTTATGTTACTATACGTACTTATTCAAAACAAAAAAAGCTACGCTATAAGATTAATAAAACAATTATTTGTCTTAAAATATGATGCCTTTTTTGTTACAATCAACTGGCTTCAGTTTAAGAACATTTTTTCGCATGTTAATAGTTAATTGACATCTAATGTCCATTAATAATATTACTTAACAGGAATAAAATATCATAATTATAAATAATTTATTGAATCAGGCGTTACTTTGCGGTGGTCCATATCAATGAACTAAAAATAATTTCCTTGCTCACCGCGACCTTACGATAGCTAAGCTTATGCAATATATGCGTGTTCATGCAGTTCCTCACCTCCACACTGTAAGAACACACACAAATCACACAAACCCATCTATCACCACCACCACACTACACTGACGCGTTTCGAACTCAACCAGAGCTCATCTCAGAGTGACACACCCGTACACCATGCTACCAGTTGTTAGACTAACGAAACCACAACCACCGTTTTAACTTGTCACTGTAACTCCCAAGTACCAACATACGTTTTATGAAACAAAACAAAACTACCACAAATTATTAATAAATTTTTAACCGTCCTTCAAAACTACCTTGATTTTATATTTACTGTCAGGCATGTTTTATTAATACCATTTGCTGAAATTAGATCCAAGCCGTAGCAAGGGAGATGAAACTAAATTTACCTGCTCATTAATAATGACCCCATACTGTTGTATCTAATTATCCCATGCATTCTAAAACATTCGAGACGAAACCCCTTGCCACAATAATGTAACACTTCATACGAATCTGAGTCCGATAAAGAATGATTTAGTTCCAACAAATTTTTGGCAAAATTCGACTTATCAGGATGCTCATTCCTATATGCCGAACATGCTCTTTAAATCTAGCATTAAAACTGCGTTCCTGTCTGACCAACATATACTTTACTGCAGTCATTACAAGTGAGCTTGTATACACTCTAGTTCCTTTATCTACCTTCTCTTTGTGGTTACAAAGTTTAGAGTACAAAGAGTTGTTAGTCTTAAAGGCTACCTTAACATTGTTTGATTTTTAAAATACACAAATTCTATCAGACAAACTCTCTTTGTGGTATTTTAAAATCAAACAATGTTAAGGTAGCCTTTAAGACTAACAACTCTTTGTACTCTAAACTTTGTAACCACAAAGAGAAGGTAGATAAAGGAACTAGATCGGTGTATACAAGCTCACTTGTAATGACTGCAGTAAAGTATATGTTGGTCAGACAGGAAGCAGTTTTAATGCTAGATTTAAAGAGCATGTTTCGGCATATAGGAATGAGCATCCTGATAAGTCGAATTTTGCCAAACATTTGTTGGAACTAAATCATTCTTTATCGGACTCAGATTCGTATGAAGTGTTACATTATTGTGGCAAGAGGTTTCGTCTCGATGTTTTAGAATGCATGGAGATAATTAGATACAACAGTATGGGGTCTATTATTAATGAGCAGGTAAATTTAGTTTCATCTCCCTTGCTACGGCTTGGATCTAATTTCAGCAATGGTAGTTAATAAAACATGCCTTGACAGTAAATAAATAAAAATCAAGGTAGTTTTGAAGGACGGTTAAAAAATTTATTCATAATTTGTGGGTAGTTTTGTTTTGTTTCATAAAACGTATGTGGGTACTTGGGGAGTTACAGTGACAAGTTAAAACGGTGGTTGTGGTTCGTTAGTCTAACAACTGGTAGCATGGTGTACGGTTGTGTCACTCTGAAGATGAGCTCTGGTTGAGTTCGAAACGCGTCAGTGTAGTGTGGTGGTGGTGATAGATGGGTTTGTGTGATTTGTGTGTGTTCTTACAGTGTGGAGGTGGAGGAACTGCATGAACACGCATATATTGCATAAGCTTAGCTATCGTAAGGTCGCGGGTGAGCAAGGAAATTATTTTAGTTCATCATAATTATAGCTGCTAGGTTCAGAAAAATATTAATTATTTTGAAGTATGACAGATATTTTTAATATCAAAAGGTTATAGAAGTACCAACTTTGTACATTTCACTATGTTTCTCAGGAATCTGATTTTAATAATGGTCGTATTTTCTCAAATATTTACATACCGTTAAAACAGCCCGTATCTTAAAGGTGTCACGATCCTCTTGGCCGCGCTGGCAGCGGCGCAGGCGACGGGCGACAAACGTCCGCACTTCGTGGTAGAGCCACCGTCGCGCGTCCTGTGGCCAGCGACGCGCGGCGCACACGCAGTCTGCCGCGCCGCTGGGCATCCTCCTCCGGACGTGCATTGGGTCACCGCCGAGGGACAACTGTTGACTACTATACCTGGTTTGAGGTAAGTACAGTCTACCGAACAGGCCCTTGTACTAGAGGAAATAATTATAACATAGATCGTGCTCGTAAAACTGATAATGATAATAATTAAATAATTGTTTTTTTTTAATTACACTTTATTTTATTTCACAAAGCAATGTAAAGCAAGATTTTTGATGTTTGTACTGTGACAGACTACGTCTGTTGGGCTCTAGGATGGCGTATTTATTTTGAAAGATAACGGGAAAGTTCAAGGAATCTAAGTATTGTTTTTAAAGGAGCTGAACTAATGTTGTTCAATTGGACGAGTACTATAATATGTTTTAATTATTTGCTCCTGTTATAAGACTACACTTAACAGCGTCGAAATAACGAAAATGAAGGTTCGTTCGCTCTCACCCACGCCAATAAATGTGCAGCGCAGACGCAAGATGGGACCTCTTCCTAGTAGAGCTACAGTAATGCATTTAGTTTGACATATAAATGGTTTATTCAGCCAGGTCTGCATGGTCTGTAGTAAACCGTTGATGGCTCTTTTTCTGCTACTACCTACCAGGGCTTTCGCAAGGACTTAGCGCCGCTAGAACCATGTATCACCCGTAGATGTACAGTTTAACAGAAATTGATTCATGTGCCATGGAATATTTGTGCCACTAACGTGTCCCATACTTTTGTCAAGGAACTCCTTGAAATTAGTTATCAAAAGGTGCCACCCTGGTACACGAATCACTTTGTTTTGCAAATGATTTCGTACGCCGACAGGCACATCATACAATACAATACAATACAAATACTCTTTATTGTACACCAGAAATAGTAAGCAATACAGAAAAACAGGTCTACAGATCATAGTTGGCTCTCTTGTTTGTTTGACACCTAATTATACGTGTGCTGACGAAATAAATGGATTTGCATTTAAATGTGTTCGACTGCACATTTTGAACGTAATTTATCGTTCTACAAACTGCGATCAGGAAGTCCTAGTCAGCAGTACGGTGAGTTAGTTCTCTTCTTAGAAGATTGAACAAGTTCCCAGGCGTCTAAAATTACCTACCTGCCACTCTCAATTGCATTATGGTATATATACCTAACCTACTGAATATCATGTTCTGAAATGGTTAATTATAAATTAAATTAATAATAAGACTTCTCTTATTGGTTGTACATATTTAGGTAAGAACTAACTTCATACCAAATTTCAAGTTTCTAGTACAGCCGGAATAAGGTTACTATAGGCTTCTCGATTACAACAATTTGTATGTAAAAACACCTTTTTTAATGACTGCATCTTTTTATTGCGTTGACTCAGAAGTTGGATTTTTTCACTGTTTCAGGCAGACCTGAGTATTTGATTGCGTTCCTGAGAAGAATGTTCAATAGACGGACAGACAGACAAACAACCAATCCGTCCGTTTTTTCTTTTTGTCATACGGAACCCTAAAAAACTTCTATATTCATCAGAGCGTAGTCTTCGAAGGCGCTTAAAATATCAACATCTTAGTTTACCAACAGAATAACTTTTTCTTGTATCTCAACTTTGTAACTGCGAAACTCATCTACTGATCGATGTCTGAGAGATTATTTCAGTACCGGAGTAAGCAAAGTTATTAAGTCGTCGACGTATCGACGTATCATTAAATGAACTACCTACTCGAACTTTGCCGATATTTTACATGAAACGCGATACAGAAGACGTATATTTACCAACAAAGGCGAACTCATTATTCCGTTAAGCGAATATAGCGAGTGTGTTTCCTTTTTATGTTGGGTGTGACCGGGTGTCGCTCATTTCCTTGATTCCTGACACGAGAAGGTATAAATTTGATTGAGGAAGGACTCGGGTTGCTCGGATTTCTTTTATTTGGAGACGACAAGGTAAAATATCCAGATTGCTCTGCAGTCGCCATTAAATATGACGAAAATGTTCACAAACACGGTTTGATCTGGCGCTTTGAAAATAGCGATGCCTACATATTTTTGATGATACTTATGTTCAGATATAACATTAATGGTAATTTATTCCATAGCCTAAAAAAGATTTTATTTTACTGGACACCATGAACCCTCCATTTTTTAACTTCCAGATACAAAAGGTACAGAATGTTTACTTATTTTATTAGTGTCAGAAAGTTTAGTTCTCATAACCTTAACTTTATAATTCGCGGCGTCTTGCGCGGTAATTAAGAATTTCTAAAGTATTTTAACGACCCTAAGTTTATAGAAAAAGTTACAGAAGTAAGTTTGCTACACGTATCTGTTTCCAGTTCTATTATTAGAATTTCCTTTACAATAAATAATCAGTAAGTAGCTGTAATTTTGACTAACCTACACGTTAAACAAGATAATTTTACAAACGTTGCCATTCTAAATTAATTGCTAGTCTATGTCTAGTGTCGTTAACTGGATTCATATTAGCATTAAAATAATGTTGGCAAGACAATATTGCAACCTGCAACACCTAGATAACACAATTTTGTTGTATCTCTTACACTACTTACGAAGTTCAAAATGCAACCGATTAAACAAAATAATTGACATAACATAGAACACATGACTGCTACTGCTAAGCTGAAATGGGACTGGGTTGGACACGTCGGTCACAAGCAGCGGGCCCACAGAGGTGGGCCGACATAGTCACTTGGTGGGCACCGGAGGACGGCCATCGACGGCCAGGTAGACCGAGAAGATGGCGGGATAATTTGGATGCGTACGCAAGTAATGAGGGCTAAAAAACAGGCGAAAAATCGCTAGATGGCGTTAGTATCGTGAGGTTTTTTTGACTTTACGGTCTTGCTTGCAATTGGCTCATTTATTTATTAAAATAGTC
Source organism: Choristoneura fumiferana (assembly GCF_025370935.1). Lineage (NCBI taxonomy): Eukaryota > Metazoa > Arthropoda > Insecta > Lepidoptera > Tortricidae > Choristoneura > Choristoneura fumiferana. Next base: position 8,698,193 of record NC_133477.1, read on the forward strand.
AATTGCAAGCATAACCTTACGTCGCATAAAACTTTTTAGCTTTTTCGCCTGTCTTTTAGCCCTCATAAGCTTGACATTGCGCCAGACCGGGAGGTCTGGAGATTAAGAGGCTTTTATCCAGCAGTGAGACACTTTATCTGGCTAATAACACAACACGGTAGTTTTACACAAATCATACCGAAAAATGCTGTGCAAAGGAAAACTTCTTCCATCTTTCCAGTAATCCTTTAAAACATTTATAGAACGAACAAAAATAAAAGTAAACGGCATGAAAATTTAAAAGAGCCACTTCATTGTTAAACACATAATTAAAAGAGCCAAATCTCTCTAGCTATTGTATTCAAAAGCCCAGTGCTGATTTCTCCATAATGATCTTTATAACTGCATTAATGTAAATACGAACTTTTTAATTGAAACACAGCTACTTATTAACTTTATCCCCATTGTTTATGCAAGGGCACAATATTGTAACCAAAACAGCTGCCGCTTTCAAGTTTCGTACAAGTCTAACGACCAACAGCTTGGAGTAGCTTCTCGACAAGTTTTGTAATTTTTAATAAGACCCGGTATTACAGTGAGCCAGCGACACAAAATAACTTTAGAGCGAGCAAAGTTTGGAAGCCGCTTGTTGAAGTGCTTATTTTTTCTCATACTTTTGGATCTTTCACAGGTAGAAAATAAAGTGAGGCATCTGAAATTGCATATTATTTTGGACCGTTCCTTAAGTAATATAGACCAGTCAAGCCAGTAAGTACATTTCTTCATCATCATCATCATCGGCCTATCTTAGTCCACTGCTGGACATAGGCCTCTCCAGTTGCACGCCACTGAGCACGATCCTCGGCCAGTCTCATCCAGTTCTTGCCAGCTAACCTGCGAAGATCATCGCTCCACCTAGTCTGAGGGCGTCCTACGCCACGCTTGCCGATTCGCGGTCTCCACTCAATAACTCGTTTGCCCCAGCGGTTATGGGTTCTTCGACTGATATGGCCGGCCCACTGCCACTTCAGTTTGCTTATCCGGTGAGCTATGTCGATGACTTTAGTTCTGTGTCGGATCTCCTCGTTTCGAATTCGATCCTTCAGAGAAACTCCGAGCATAGCCCTTTCTATAGCTCGCTGAGCGACTTTAAATTTGTGGACCAGCCCAACCGTGAGTATCCACGTCTCGGCACCATATGTCATGACAGGTAGGACGCACTGATTAAAGACTTTCGTCTTCAGGTCCTGTGGAAGTACATTCCTTACATTCTTAATATAGGATTGGCTTTACACCCGTGGTAGACACACTTATCTAACTACTAACGTTTGTGCATAAATGCGATATTATCGATAATACTGCAATGCCGCGTAAGTATATGAATATCTGAACGCGACTCTATTGTTAACGGCGTAGAAGCGTGTTCAGACATTTTTGATCAAATTTTTGCTCACAAATTTATGAACTCGACTGTAGAAAAATAGCAGTGAAGTAAACCTGAAGATATTTCAATTTTAACGCTCTCCTGAAAAAAAACATCCCATTATTAGTTACGATATAGCAAACAGCTAGTCAAATTTATCGAATATTGGAATAAACCAAATTTGACCCAATACAGGGGCGTTCGAGCGGCTATGATTTAGTTTACCCAATACCTCTACATACAATACGTTGGTTAATTTCCTTCTAGCCAATAAATTGGCTGAGTTTCGGTAGGTATATCAAAGTTCGGGCGAGGATGTGTCCGTTCGACGTATCCCATCCATCTCGTTTAACTTCGGTGTCTGATAGGACCTAATAGGATGTAAGGATCATCAGCATCGGCTTTAGCTCAAAGTAACCATCGATTATGTTGGAATGTTCAACCACACTAACTACGGAAAAGCGAAAAATATTGAACCGACTTCGAAAAACCATGATAATTATTAATAATTAGAAAAAGTGAAAAATAATTTTAGTCAATGGATATATGTATTATATAAATAAATTCAATTAAGTTGCTATCTGATAAAAAAAAAATATTCACTTCTACTGATCATTTTAAAGTCGGTGTCAAAATCATTAGATAAGGTACTCGTATATAAATAGGTTTCTTAGGTACGCATACTAAAAAGTATGGCTTGATTTCAATAAGAGCAAAACGAACATTTGTTTCAAATGCATAATTGCCAATAAATTAGATTTAATAAAGTATTACACAAATATATAAATCCATACTAATATTATAAATGCGAAAGTGTGTGTTTGCATGTTTGTATGTATGGATGTGTGTGTATGTATAGTGCGACGGATCGACGTGATTTTTAGCATAGAGATAGTTTATGGGCCAGAGTGACATAGGCTACTTTTAATCCCGCAAAAATGCATAGTTCCCAAAGGAACAGCGCGCGATAGCCGAATTCCACGCGGGCGAAGCCGCGGGCAAAATCTAGTTTAAAATATTTTATTTTACAAATGTGATGATACCTGATGTTTTTAGTATACTTATTTACATACGCGTAGGTAAGGTGAATCAGTTTAAATACGAATGTTTGAACACAAATTGCGTAGGTGTGTATTGATATCAAAGGAAACATCGAACATTTATAGTATACAATATTTATACTCCAGTGGATTTGGACTTGGACTTATACAAACTTGGGTATGTACAAAGTAAGCTCAATAATTTGTATCAAAATCTGCTGAAAATGTTAGTCGAAGAATAAAGAGTCACTTCAGTCACCTAAATAATGCGACCACTGAACTTGTTTCAAAGTATTTCGACCAACGAACATCGTGTTTACATTAGTCTGTTTTCTGTCTGCCTACTGCAGTACTGTAATAAGTAGTTGCACCTGTCATTAGTTGAATACGGCAGGCTCTGGTGTCCTTTTCTTTACACTGTTGCGGTGACCGCTTGCAGCATGATGCGGGCGAATTAATGTAACTGCCGCTTAAGTAGGTAGATATATTATAACAAAATCAAATCATTAAGATCAGGGTTTCATATCCTTTGACTTTGTAGGCTTAATATATTATAGGTAAGAACTAACGAACTTTCAGTTTAATATCCCCGAACTCCCTATACAAAATCATAAAAACGAACGACCCTCCCAACTATTTCCGTTAAAGTTCGTGTAATTCAATCAAACTTTCGATCTTGGGTCTACTTATACAGCCAATAGAAGGTTAATGAAAAGGGATCTAATAAATTAGTCCCTGTCAAAGTTACTAATAGATAGAACTGCGAAAGTTCGGCTACGAGTTGTTACGGTTACTGAGCGGAAACTTTCGCCATTTCACCAGTCGCACGGCAAAAGTAACAATGGTGGATTGAATGGAATGGCAGAATTTCGTACTTTAATGGCGCTTTCCTCGTTTAATACGTGTTGCGCGTTTTCAAGTTATGCTTCTTTATCGTTCGACAATAGAATAAGATTGACGGCGTCAGGTTTTTTCGAAAAGTGAAATAAAAGTTTGCGAATCAGGGAACTTTTTTGTTGCTGAGCAAATTTTGTACTTAACTGTTATTATTAGAGGTATGGATACTTCTGAATTTTAAATAGGCAACTAGATTGGGTACTCTAAGAACATTACATTCCATTTTATGACCATGGTCATATCATGACGAAAGTTAGTCGTACATGTAATTGTATGCTATGACATATATTTTTAGAAAAGTAGCAGTGTAACACTTTATTTAATACTCTTGTCAGTGATGGTCAGTAACCGCTTATTATATAAAAAAAGAATATTTATTCAAAAAGCGAAAAATAAATCATAACAAAATTAAATTAAATAAACAGATAAAACATTATTTGTGAAGAGGTAAAGGACTCAGCAGAGCTGCTGGTAGTGCTGGTTTTCAGTCCTAACCTAGAACAAGGAAATGGATTATGACTATCAAGTGAACATTAAAAGCCATACAACAGAGCTAGGTATTCATAAAATAAAAGGAATATAATTTTAACGTGCGCATCATTTTAATTTCTCTTAATATTACTAGTTCTGTGGCATATACGCTCGCAAATCTCCATTACTTCCTTATTATTTCTGTCGCCGAAATCGTAAAAACAAATGAAAAGGCACTTACTGGAATCGACCATAAAACACCGTGAGTATGAATATTGATTTCAGATTACGCATAGCCATTATTTATCAGGAAAATATGGTAAACGTGTGCCGTGACGAGCACGCCGTCGAAATTGCTCGTTAAAATTAAATTAAAACCGTGCACCGGATCCCGTATTTACTGCCGTCTGCCGAAAAGCCGGTGTGTGTGGCTAATGGCTTGTCCTTCGCCCGAGGTCTTTATTATGGTGGCTAGATGAGTTTTATTTTCAACTCTTAAAAAACGAGGGATGTTTTAAGACTTATGGCTTAAAGTCAAGCTTTAGAGTTTTTGTTTCTGTGTCTTATTTTTTACTACGATGATTTTTAGCTGACTTTGAAAGAAATAGCATCAAGTGAAGCTTTTCCGACTCACGACATTGGCAATTTTGGAGATTACAGAAACCTTACTGTTTTCATTTGTTTTAAGCTAGCAGTTACCCGTGACTCTGTGTGTGTCTGTCTGTGTCTGTGTCTGTCTATGTTTAATACTACATATCCCAGGTCTATTATATCCGGGATTTAAACAATATTAGTCTTTCCCAGGCGCTTAAGTAAAAACCTCCATACCTAGCTACCAAATTTCAGCTAAATCCAGCGGTTTAAGCGTGAATACAGGTAACAAGGCAAGTCTACCAACTGGTAGCATGGTGTACGGTTGTGTCACTCTGAAGATGAGCTCTAGTTGAGTTCGAAACGCGTCAGTGTAGTGTGGTGGTGATGATGGATGGGTTTGTGTGATTTGTGTATGTTCTTACAGTGTGGAGGTGGAGGAACTGCATGAACACGCATATTTTGCATAAGCTTAGCTATCGTAAGGTCGCGGGTGAGCAAGAAAATTATTTTAGTTCATTAACAGACAAGGATATAGACAAACAGACAGAGTTAAGCATTCATAATATTAGTATTGGATGGGTTTAACTTTGTACGGTGTCACCTCTAAAATATACCTTAATGAACGAAAATTCATCGACAGGTTCATAAAAACACAGTCGAATTTAAAATTGTTTCCTTGTTTGAAATCAAAATATATTTTAATTTAATTTTTATATTTATTTAAAAAGATATGAAATGGTAAGTATACTTGGCAGCGTGTAAGTAATTTTGTTTTCAACATTGTTTGAGTTACCTTTAACGCTACAATTCAGACTGACGCCAACCTTATTAGTAACGGCAATTAAACTGTAAATACATTAATTTTACTGTTCAGATCGCATAAATTCTTAGCCTTTGATCCTGCTTTCGCCGTTTTCTGGCCAAAAATAGCAATAGGGTCCCGTTGGCACCCTTTCGGTACGGAACCCTAAGAATGACTGAAGAATCAGAGATTTTAAATACAAGCTTTTTTGCTGACTATACTTTTTGTTGGCTTTACTTGCATTGTCATACCTAATATATATGTACACGCAAATTTGAAATCGAATTTTTAAATTTTAAGATAAAATTTGATATGTTAAAGAAGACTTTTTATGACGAATGTACCTAATTAATTTAATAATTTAGTTTGTAAATAGAAACATCAACTAAAAGCTGAAGTTAAAAAGTAAAAGCTGTTAAAACCACATAAAGTATTTCAACTTTCTGGAATATTATTTATAATGTTCAACCGTCAAGTGCAACTGAGACATTGTGATTATTTCGTTCAACATTCTATCAAGGGTCTTTATGTAAGGGAAACATAAACATCTTAGGACGACGGAAAATAACAGCCATTCCAGTAAATAAACAACAGAGTTACCCTCATAATATATTCAAATTACAAGAAATCCAGACGTAGTTATTTGCTTTAAGTTTCTTGTGTTCTATTCAAGACATCATTGCGGTTTCACTCGGTTTATACTTTTGAGATATTTGAATTTAATATTACTTAGAACTAAGAGATGTGAACAACTTATTTTAAATTTAATGTATTATTATTAGCCTTTTAATATATGTAGTAAATATAAGATCAACGGGAGGGTTTCTACGTATCTCCTTATTTCTGATTCGATCCCATAAAGAAACCTATGGCTCTATATTATATTAACTCGTTGAAGGGGCAATGGACAGTTCCTTATAGCACGGAGAACAGAATTCCATTGGGGCCGAAAAGTTCTCGAATGGAAACCGCAAAGAGCAGCGCAGGATGACCGCTAACGAGATGGTTGCGAGACGAAGTGGATGTGGGCTGCTTCCAAGCAAAGCAACTGGAGGTATATGGGGGAGGCCTGTGCCGAAATAGTGGACGCCCTACAACTTAATATGATGAAGATGAAATATAAAATCGAAAGTCTCCTGTATATTTTGTAATAAGGTAAGTTCCTGCTCGTAAGGCGTATCGTGTCACCCAAGTTTTCTAATACACAATAGCAAAAGACCAAGTTAACCTTACACGGCTATCTTACATTTGCATTCTCTTGAAACTGTACCTCATTGACATAGAGGTCGTTTCCATTTAATGTTCAAAGTTTTCCCGTATGTGCCACACAGTTCGTTCCACTAGGCTAACTAACAGTGGCAGTCTCAGGAGTCCCTAAGCTATATTACTATACAGGTCATTCTCGTTTGATTTCAACATAAAGTTGGTTTATATCTCGCTTATGTCGTGCCAATCGTAACTCGTAACATAGCCGTGTTGACTGGAGACCAACCTAAGGGTAAACTTTTGACACCTTTACCTGTGAAGTTAGCCCAAGATTTATTTACCTGGTACACGTAAAGACAACACGAACTAAGTTAAAGGAGGGCCAGCCACGCGTGAGGATTTAACTTTTAATTGAGTTATTAGACCAAATTGACAGAAGCGCAGAGGTGGCTTCAAACATTTACAGACGTCTTTTCTTGAAAACTAGGTAAGTTTTTATCATTTTAAATAGATTCCTACTGTAATAGCTACTTACAGAAACATTGTAAGTAACGTTACAGCAAAATTAATGTAAATAGTTTATGAGTATTTCTTTATATTACTGAGCTGGATGGATAACGCGTAGCGTATCGCACACGAACGTTGTGACTATTGACTCATCCATATACATACTCGTACGATTATAACATAAGAGAAGAATGTGGCAATTTCACTTTGTGTATGTCACTTTCCTCTTGCTTTCCTCGCACGCTGTCACGTCACTTTCGTCAACGTACGTATCGAAATCTAATACAAGTTAGATTTGAGACATATTTGGGACGTCTCGCTATCACGTGATGTCGAATTGCAAAACATTGGAGCAGAAAATTAGGTTTATGTAAATATGTATATAAGTTTCAATGGGATGTGAATGTCGCTGGAAAATTGGCAGTGATCGAGTATCGCGAAAATCTGTAGATAACCTGTCACGAGGCGCGTGATGAGGAAATATTGAATAATCACGTATGAAGACGCCCATTTATATGGAAACGGGTGATATTATCGAGAATGGGAAATGACTAGGAAATGAAGCGCATTGCAAAAAGTACGATTGAAACTTAAGAGAAGTCTCTCTTCGTTCATACAAAAGTAGTCCCGGTCTCATTTGAAAACTAGGCAACAGAAATAGATGAAATTTTGTAAGTATGGACTAGACGTAATTATCTATGCCTGTGGTTTTTCAGATTTTCATATAAATGTGTACCTAATATCAGAATTACAGGAGCTCAAAAGTCGACAAAAAAAAGATGTCAACTAATAAAGTTTTTTTCAAAAATCGAAAAAGCCAAAGGCATAGAAAATGTAATGAATATCTTGATTGTAAAATATCATTGCTTTCTCTGCTATACTTTTCGTATAATATGAGGACAACGAAACCCAAAATTCAACTGCCCAAATCTTCAAAAGCTTACAGCTATCTCGATATAAATTACGGACGTCTTTGCGGAAGGCATGGGGGGACGGCTGCGAGCGCTTATGTCACGAGCGATAAAAACAGCAATATCCCAAACGAATACCTAACGCGGCCGCGCGGCCGGCAGGGAAACTTCTCTTAACCATAATACAAATAGTTATTTGTGTCACAAGGGAGCAAAATGATGTATATTTACGGCGATGGCGGTACATTAAATCCAGAATGTAGCGAAAGATTCTACAATGGAATCGTAAGCGTAATAAGGGATTCAAGTGTTAACGCCCAATATGAAAATAATTTTGCTCCCGAGTGACTCATACTCGTACAACTTTTCACACCGAGTATGACGAAAATTGAAATAAAACTAGTTCTAAGTATATAATTAAAAAACAACCAGCATATAAAATGGCGTGGTTTTACAGTTATCAACTCCAAAAAATTGCATTTACAAAAAACACTTACCTAGTCGTAGAAAAACCTTGAACAGAAAAGTTGCACTTTGATCCCGCTCGTCAAGGAGGAAAACTTACTTTTCTGAATGAAAGTCATGTCATTAAAACATGCCCACTAGAATCTATTCATACTTAGTAATTAATATTATAAATGCGAAAGTGTGTGTGTTTGTATGTTTGTGTGTATGTATGTTTATCCATCTTTCACGTCGAAACGGAGCGACGGATCGACGTGATTTTTGGCAAAGAGATATTTTATGGGCCTGAGAGTGACATAGGCTACTTTTTATCCCGGAAAAATGCACAGTTCCCGAGGGAACAGCGTGTGTTTTTGCGAATAGCAAATAAATTATATATTATTATTCTTATTCTTACTATTCGATAACCGAATACCACGTGGGCGAAGCCGCGGGCAAAAGCTAGTATGCAATAAAGTGAATAAGTACAATGAAATATATATTATAGGACACGATCGAAGCAAATAATTGTTTTTTTATGGTATAGGGAGACAACGAGCAAACGGATCGCCTGATGGTAAACGATTACCGTCGCCCATGGACACCTGCAACACCAGAAGAGTCACAAGTGCGTTGCCGGCCTTTTGTTATTTATTATTAAGTCTGATTTACTACCAAAACGGAAAATAAATTCTAATTCTTTTGGAATACATTATCATAAACATCCGAATGGTTTTCTTCATTCAACAGAAAAATTTGTAAGACGGGTGACGATTACGTGATAAAAGCAAAAAAAAATCGTGACTTCGTGTCGTGAGGTAACGTGTTTCAGGAATCAAATAGGTACAGACTGACCAACCTATCTGTAAATCAGACCAAGCAATACTATAGTTTATAGGAACGACATTAAAACTTTTTGATTCACAGATAAGATGGTCACTCTGTAGCTTTACTGTACGTAGCAGAGTTTGCTACAACGGGCTTAGCCAAGCATCTTTTTATTGCTGGGCTCAGAGACGTCATGTTTTAAGCTTTCGTAATTTTCACTCATAGTACTCATGATCACGGCCACTGCAATGTGGTCGAAACGTCGATGTAAATATGTCTAGCGTGATAGTCCCGTTTTAGTATTTAAATTATCAGAGACGTCAGTTTAAATTTAATCGTATTTTTGGTTACGACAAAGTACGCGCTGTGGCAGCATATGCGGCATCTTTCACGGTCGTGCCGTGATAGTTTAATACATAACTGTACAGTTGTGTCACGCTTGTGAAATAAATAAAAATATGTATCTTATTTTGGCGACAATTTTTTTATAAAATTAAAAAAAAATTTAGATCCCCTTCTATTTAGTTGAAGTTTCTTATCGACACCTGCAAGGAATATCATCGTAACTCACTTTTTGTCAATTTTGTGTTACAATCATGATTTAGCATGAAATAAAATTATCTTTTTTTAGCTCTTATTCTTGTATCTCAACTCCTTTGCGTTTAAAAGTTAAATCATGGAAAACAATGTAAGTAAGGAGGACCCCAAAGTGAATAAAATACCAACTTTAGTTATGCCATAGTCCTTTCAAACTACCTTTGTCGCAATGGCATGTTTTTTTTTAAATTACTATTAACATTTTTATTCCTCGACATAACTCCTTATTAAACTAACATTGAATACTTACAACGTATGTCTGAGTTACAACAAGCGGAATAAGATCGCCAACTACTCAATATAACCCTGGTAATATGTCCACAGGCACGTTTTAACCGATGGCCGGCTAGTGTTGGGTGCGAGGCGGTCGCTGCTCGACGCAGGCGGCGGCGGCGGCGCCGTGCTACGCTGTCGAGCCGCCAACCGCGCCGGTGCCGTGCTATCCCGCCCAGTGCTTTTGCAGCCAGGTCAGTTATAACCCATTAAGCGTGGCATATCGCGCACGTTAAGCGACGCGTCTAGTACAGACATCTGCATTAATATCTGCCACAGCGGAGCATGCAAAAATATCTGTCACGTCCTGCCGGTCGCCGCTTTTTTGCGTCAGATATTGGTGGTGATTGCGTACATTGCGTGTTGCTACTTGATCGTTGTGCGACGAGCGTCTCAATACAGCATTTGACTATTTTGTATATGTTTTATAAATTAAAACTACACAATGCCTGTTATCGAATAGAAAAACAATTTTTAAGCTACCTTTAAAAATAACAAAGTTATAAAGGTTTTAAATTCAAGATTAGACAGGGAAAGACATACTGGCATGTGACGTCACACGCCAGTACCGCCATACTTGCTGCATAGAGAAAAGCGTTTGAAAAAGAGACAGGTATATAGATTTTTCAAAAAATCACTATAAATCCAATTTTCAACCGATTTAAATTTTCTCTTCGCTAAACACTATCTGTATATCTATATTTTCATAATAATATTAAGATATGGCAAAATCAGGAGTTGTCAAATACCGTATTGTACAAAGAACCGAGAAATTGCTCGCCATGCTTCCGACCTATTAAAACTGACTTGAAATTCGAAGTTTACATCAGAGCCAGACCATAGAATAAGTAATATGGCCAGACTAGCAATTTTGGCAATCGAGTATTTTTTTCCACATTGAATGCGATATCTACGAAATAGAATACCTACTTCGTCACATAAGGTATTATTCCAGACCATAGAATAAGTAATATGGCCAGACTAGCAATTTTGGCAATCGAGTATTTTTTTCCACATTGAATGCGATATCTACGAAATAGAATACCTACTTCGTCACATAAGGTAATATTCCAAATATGTATATATCGTCTTTTATCGTCCGCTCTTATCCTACTTGAAATACAAAGATTTGCAAGATCGTATACAGTCGTAACGTCAGAGTTAGACTGGAAAGTTACTTTTCTCAAAACACGTTTACATTGACAGTATTATTTAAATATCAGTAGGTGAAGTGCATAGTTTATGGTCAGCGAAAAATTAAAAAGTTAAAAAGATTGCAGGCACGCTAGCTCGACAATAATTTATTATTGTCGAGTCATAATTTAAGTTAAAATGGCCATGGAAATGACCGGTATCAGATATTTTGTTGGAACTCCGGACTTTTTTTCGGGTCTGAAACAGCTTGTGGTATTTTCGGCGGAAAATACACCTGCAGTTTATTTTTAATGAAAAAAAGGCGGGAAAGTATAAGAAAAATATTGGAATAAAATTAAATGTCAATATATTTTGAGAAAAAGTTTATTCTATTTCAGAATTATTTACCATTTTTGAGAAAAGCTTTATATAGTCTCGGCTGGGATAGCAATTGCTGTCTTCGTATTAGTTAAACGGACTCTCAAGCTGGTCCATTTAATACTCATGTTCAGCCAGCAATTGCTTACTTCCAGGCCACGTCAATAATCTACTATAGTAGTCCCATATGCACTTTGGCAGTTGGCGCAATTATAACGTTGACTTTCTGGTCTCCACTACGACTGAAAGATGTTTTTACAGATTCTGCACATTTTTAAGGTACTTGGGAGCACCTGAATTGAGAGATATTTTGGTTTGAACAACATCTTTATTTAACTTGGAAACCTTATTATGCTAACAAATAAATAAAGCCCCGGGGCAGCATTGAGAAACTTTTACGGTTCTCCGAAATAATAAAAACCTTTAGAAAAAAAAAGGACTATTATAATATAATATGCTCCAGAGACAAATTGAACTTACAATGAGTCTATTCAAAGTAGAATATTTTTTATTTTCATAAAAAGGGAAAATTAGTTCTATGATTTCTTCAACTTTGCGGGGTCGTGTAGCTATAAGAGTGCCTCAAGAGGAAGCAACTTAAATGAAGTTCATTAACTTAGGTAGGTAAGTTAGGCCACCGCTCTTGTAGGTACTTCTTTATAATTAGTTCCATCTCGTTAACGGCTTAAAAAATATTTAAATATGTAACTTATTTATCTTTTATTTAAATCATTTATTCAAGTAACATAAAAAAAAACTAAGATTGGTTTTTTTTTGGAATCTTTTTGTATTTTTTATTTCAATTCCTTTTACGGTCATCCCGTAAAACCTAAATTGAAAATACAAACTGAAATATAGATGCACAGAAAAACCAGAAAAATAAGACCATCACTGGGAATCGAACCCAGGTCCTTGGTATTCCGTACCGCGTGCTATACCGCTACACCACTGATGGTCAACGGTACCGACACGAATTTCCCCTATGCACCTCATATCTCAGCTTGTTTGTTTCTTACTTAGCCACTTAAGCAGTGACGCTAGCGACATCTATGCCGTAGCCCTCATCGAGAAACTTTTTCGGCACTCCATTGGAACTAACCGCTCACCCGGACAAGAGATATCGTTACTAAGCAATCAAATTAAGATTGTTTTTTTTTGGAATCTTTTTGTATTTTTTATTTCAATTCCAAATTTTTACTTTTCCGGTCATCCCGTAAAACCTAAATTGAAAATACAAACTGAAATATAGATGCACAGAAAAAATACTCATATAAAAATACTCCTTAGAAACTACAGTATACAATAAAAAATATTATTATTATTATTTAAATTAAATTTCTATTTGCCATTTGTAAACGAATTTTGATTTTTAGAACGAGACTAGTCTTTATAGGATCATTCAAATAATAATTTATTACATTAAAAAAGTAAAACTTACATCATTATAGGCTAGTTTGTGAATCAGGTTTCAAATGTTTGATTTATACAATACACTGTGTGACATTATTAATAACTTAAGTATTTATTCATTTTTAATTGTTTTTCGTCTTTGTGCATTTTTTTTAATAATTATTTGTTTATTTACCTAGTTAGTTGGTTTATATATTTAAATATACAAATTTTATTTATGTTTCCGTATTATAGACTTATTGAAATACGGCAGTCCGACATTAGACCGATATACATAATGGAAAATTATGGAAACTGTAAACAACAGACTTGTGTAATAAACAGACGGACGAGAAGAGGGCAAAACAAATTACAACTTCGAGTCGAGTTGGACCAATTAACTTTCCGTTACACAGCGGGGAAATATGGAATAAAATGAAAACAGCCCACGGCTGCGCGAGTTTTTTACGCGGAAAACTTTTAATTAAGGGATCAAATGACATTAGAGTGAGTTCGCAATAAGGTAACTTGTCTTTGTTCGCAAAATAACGGCAGGGGAAAAAATATGATTCTAAGGCCGAGAGAAATTAACTTTTCGCGCGCTACGCGAGATTATAAATAAAATTAACATAATAATGGAGTATTACGAAGCAGTGTTCGGGCACGCCAACAAGGGTTAATTTTTTTGCGATCCATGATTACTGATGAGGAAATTTCAAAAAGTGTAAATTAATTCCTGATACATGATTTTATTTTTAAATAAGTACAGTATATTTTATAATTTTTACTTTATGGATTGAATTAGTTTTAAATACAGTTAACGCACTACTTTCTATGTTTTTTTGAATTTGAATTGATAATTTATAGAGTTACGAGTATGTACTCAGTCCAATTACTTTTGTACAGCGAGCCTGAAAAGTTTTAATTAAAGATTGAGCGACATTATTCTTTCATCTTGGGAAGAACTTCGTTACAATACGAGCAGCGTTTCTTTATTGAAAATGGCTTTATTGTTAAAATGAAGACGCCCTTCTGGGACAGATATTGTAATTTTTAAGTCTCGTTTATTCTGTGGCTTCTTTTTGTGAATCTTGAAAAAGCAATAATGTTACAGGTTGAATCGTTTTGTAATCCTGCTAGAACATTTTGTCGTAGATTAAAACGGCGGATATTATTAGGGTCTTGGAGCCAAAATGGCAAAACCGGAACCCTAATAGTTTCGCCATGTCTGTCTGTCTGTCTGTCTGTCTGTCCGCGGCTTTGCTCAGGGACTATCAATGCTAGAAGTTGTAATTTTGCACGGATATATATATATAAACTATGCCGAAAACTTTTATGGTACCTCCCATAAATGTAGTGGGGGTGATTTGTTTTCCTCATCCAACCTTATGGTGTGTGATATCGTTGGATAGGTATTTTAAAACCATTAGGGGTTTGCTAAGACAATTTTTCGATTCAGTGATTTGTTTGTGAAATATTCAACATTAAAGTGCAAATTTTCATTAAAATCGAGCTTCCCCCCCCCCCGTTAAAATCTAAACCGGCGGGTTTAAAAATTTGAAAAATTTCAGAATGGTAGTAAGTATATGAAACTTTCTAGGAAAACTATCTACTATAAACTACGAAATCAATAGAAAAATATTACTTATTTTTTTCGTAATGGCTACGGAACGCTATTTTAGGCGTGTCCAACACGCTCTTGACCGGTTTTTTATAACGTCATGGGTAATTTTGAATATATCTAAGCGATCGAGCTCAGCGCAGCATCTTTCGAGTTTTCTATGAAGATTTCATATGGAAAAAGTTTTTTCGCAATTAAAACCTTTTTAGATCAACTTGGAAGGCAACTTTTCGCCGTACAAATTTTTATCCTAATCATTTGAAGAGTTTTCGAGAAACCAATTATATAAATTATTAAAGATTTTTTCTGAACTTTTGATGTGTTACTTAGACGACCAGATGGCCTATAGTAGTTAGAGCAGCTGGCTACGAAGCTTGAGGTCCCGGGTTCGATTCCCGTGTCGGGGCAGATATATGTATGAAAAATACGAATGTTTGCTCTCTGGTCTTTGGTGTTTAATATGTATTTAAGTATGTATCTATATCTATATAATTATATTTATCTGTTGCTTAGTACCCATAACACAAGCTTACTTTGGAACTAGGTCAATTGGTGTGAATTGTCCCGTGATATTTATTTTAAATTTACCCGTTCTGGTTCGATTCGATGTAAGTAATGTTCAGTGCACTCTCATTATCAAAACTGGCCAAGAGCGTGTCGGACACGCCCGAAATAGGGTTCCGTAGCCATGAAGAAAAAATTAAGTAATGTTTTTCTATTGATTTCGTATTTTATACGGAATCTACCATAGTTTAGGTATATTTTATACCTTAGGCTGCTATTTACTCTTAAACTACTAATAATTCTCAAGCAAACTTAGCCGTTACAGTTTTCTTTGAAAGTTTAAAAGTTTGATATACTTACTACAATCCTGAATTTTTTCAAATTTTTCTACCCACCGGTTTAGATTTTAGAGGGGGGGACGCTCGATTGTAACGAAAATTTGCACTTTAAAGTTGAATATTTCGCAAACATATCACTGAATCGAAAAATCGTCTTAGTAAACCCCTAATCTGTTTAAAAAATATATATATATCTCGGTGAGTTTCTTGCCGGATTCTTCTCAGCAGAGGTTTTTCGGAACCGGTGGTAGATTTTTTTTTGACATTCATAAGTGCTTGTTATAGCCTAAATTGAATAAAGATATTTTGACTTTGACTTTGACTTTGAATGGTTTTAAAAGACCTATCCAACAAAACCCCACACTATAGGGTTGGATGAGAAAAAAAATCACCCCCACTTTACGTCTATGAGAGGAACCCTAAACAAAATGTTTTTAATTTTTTATTGTACCATTTTTTCGGCAAAGTTTACATATATATGCGTGCAAAATTACAGCTTTCTAGCATTGCTAGTCTCTGAGCAACGCCGCGGACGGACAGACAGACAGACAGACAATGACATGGCGAAACTATAAGGGTTCCGTTTTTGCCATTTTGGCTCCGGAACCCTAAAAACGACTAAAAACGACTTACAGAATGTAAGAAAATAAATGAAAAATATTATGCTGCCGATTATTCAACTTTACAAGTTTCGGCTTCTGATATCGCCAAGTTTGAAACGAACACGAAGCCTATTTCTCGAAGTGCGCTAAACTTTTTACAACGAGTTTTTTCCTCTATTATGTAATATAAAAAGATTCTGCGACTTTTTGCCTCGCTATTGTTCTCGTAAGGATGACCTTAATTTTTCTTTTACCTGTAAGAAGTGATTATAAGTTAAGAAATACAGAAGTAGGTAAGTAGGTTGGTATACCGAGTATTTTTTAACAACAATACGAATATTAATAATAATTGATTCAGTTTTGAAAAGGAATTTTCCCCCATTAAAATAAGACTTTTCTAATTGGAAGTTTTTTTGGTTTCGCAGTAAAGACAAAAAGTTTGTTATATAAATATAACTGCATAGTTGCCATAGCAACTTACTTTTAGACCCAAAGTGCGTACTTAAAAAGATCAATGAAAAATTATAAGCAGAATTTACGGGTAAAAATGAGAAATATGTATACTGTTAAAACGAAACAAGGTGAATTAAGACATCAAAGTGTGTAGCACTTTCTTCGGAGCTCATTTGAATGAGAATAAGCTACAATGTTCCCATTTGTTGCTTTTCGATTCTTCCTTTGTAGTCGACTTCATTGTAGGGGAAAATATTAAAATATGGTAAGTTAAAACGGTAACTTGAGCAAGTTGGTGGCGTAATTCTCGGCGTGCAAGTAAATGTCGCAAGGCCTATAGATTTTTTTCCTGTTAATTATATTTTAAGGCGATTTTTTTTTTCAATTTTTGAATGGTTTTAATTTGATCTCTCATTTTAATTACTAAAAGAAGCTCTATTAGTTTAGATTAGATGAACATTAACTCAAATGAGAGTTTTGAAGATACGCGGTTAATCCCGTAGGAAATATATCCAATCAACTTAAATGTTTTCATCACAATAATTTATTTTACTTTCTTTTATGACATACTAACCATACTATGAGAGGCTCCGAGTCATGCAATGAGAGATGAACTATGCTCAGAGTTCCTTTGCACGATAGAATCCGAAATACGGAAATTCGCCGAAGAACTAAAGTCATCGACATAGCTCGAAGATGCAAGTTGAAGTGGCAATGGCTGGGCCACATCGCTCGAAGAACAGATAACCGTTTGAGGAGAAAATTACCTACTTGAGTGACAACCAAGAACCGGATGAGGAAGCGTTAGCAGACCTCCCACTAGATGGACTGACGACATTGCGAGAGTTACGAGCAACCGATGGATGCAAAAGGGGATTTGTCGTTCTTTGTAGCATTTAAATGGGGAGGCCTTTGTTCAACAGCGAACGTTTTCCAGCTGATTATGATGACGATGAACCAACCTATGATAATTAACCATAACTTGCGATGATTGCATCAAGCAAGGCTATATTTCAGCGAGTTACTAAAAGACACCGTGACATAACAAAAAAGTTTACTTAGTGACTACTTTAGAAGGTCCTTCTAAACAGATAGGATGTTACCGTCTTGCAACTCGATCCTAAGGGTACTCAAACTCGTTTCCTCAGCTTTCCCATATCGACATGAACTCAATACTCGAGTGTTCGACATTGTGTTCGAAACCAACCTAATGATGTCTGAAATTGTAGGAGCTATTTTTTGTACATAAATATGTCAGATTAAAGTGAGGTTAGGTTAGGTCTGATTTTTTTCTCGGTAGTAAAAAAAGCGTGTGCTGGACTCTTAATTCTGTGTGTGTGTGTGTGTGTGTGTGTGTGTGTGTGTGTTTGTGTGTGTATTTTTGTGTGTGTATGTCGCTTTGGGAATTCCCATGGGAATTTTGTAAAAGTGATACAGATCTTAGTCTGTTTTTTATTGAATCATGAATTTTAACGCACGCCCAAATCGTTACTTCACTCTTCAGCTCATTCCCGGTCCAGTAGGTATTTGCATTTATAAAGATGACCGCAGGGCCTTTGACTCGAGGTCAATGAGGAAAATTTTGGAGACAATTGTGAAGTTAGTGGGAATAATTCGCATTAATCCAGGAAACTGATGAGAATTTCGGAAATTTAAATAAGCACAAAAGAAGGGTCACGCCGAGTAAGGAACTTTTTCTTTTCACTTTATACCGCAGTTTGAAGAGCCAAATTAATATAAAAAATAAAGACCTTTTTAAAACTTTCGTTGGTGGTAATTTTTGCGGCATTGTACTTATTTCAGGCGACATTATTAAATATTGTCAGTTCAAAAGCATTCATAAAAATATAATGGTTATTGAAATGTATTGTAACCATTTTTACCAATTTTGATTAAAAGAGAAATATTTCAGTGATATTGCGTACAAAATGGTCACTTAAACATCTCTTTTAGTTCAATTTGGCAACAATAATATAGGTAGTTACTGTTTTAAATCTACGGGGGGAAGCCAAACGAGCATGCGAGTCGACTGATGGGAAGCAATCACCGCCGCCCATGGACACCTGTCAACACGAGGGGTATCACAGGTGCGTTGCCGGCCCTTTGAGAGACTGATAAGCTAAGCTGTACCGCTCCGGAAACACTGTCCCAGGAAGCTGTACCACTACCATGAGTTTACAGTGACCATACCTACTCGATAGCGACAGCGTAAATTATTTGTATGGAGAATTGTACAGCGCCTCTACGGTAGTAGTGCTGGTTCCAAAATTTAGTCGTGCGTGGAAGAAAGTTTCGCTTAAAACGGACGGTGCTAGATTGCCAATCATCAAGGTAAATGACTGACGCCTGCGCGAAGTATGGTATTGAAACCTAGAGAAGCTGCAGGCAACAATCCAAATAATTCATCTGAACACTCCCCCACGGTAGAACAAGATTCAAGCGTACTTGTAGAAAATAATAACAGTATACTGCAGACATTTTTTTGAAAGAACCTCCGTTAATATATAAATTTGTTGTATATTGACAAAGTCAATAAGAGGCTTCGCATACAAAGCTTGTCTTTCGCAATTATTCTCTTATTTATTATTCAATTTTATTTTTTCGATTTGTATTTCTTTTGGCGGGTATTAAAATAAGTCTCTAGTTACCAATTACTTAAATGATTGCGACGTTGTACAGCTTCTTCAAAGGCCGTAACTGAATAATGACATACCATTCCCATAAAATGGTACACAAAAACGTAAAAATTAAGTTACGAATTTTGGCCCTTAGCGCGGCTTTTAAATTACTCCGTCACTTACTTTATAGGCGCGTCAAAAAGCCTAATTTTTAATCAAATACGTTTTGTATCTTTGCTATTGTAATTTTGATAATGATATGATCTCGGAAAGGTTTGCTTAATAGATTAAAATAAAATTTGTTTACTACATTAACAACAAAGGCAGCCAGGCAACAAGGCAACAGTGACGAAGCGTCCCTACAACCCTATTCCCATCGGCTTGCCCAATATTTACAAAATAGGACTACAGGACATACTGATTTATGAAAGATATACGCCACTGCAAGGCAACAATGGCAAAGGCAGGCAACAAGAGAAGCCGTGGTGGAAACCTGCACAAACCTGCGAAGCAATTCAATGGTGCGTGTGAAGTTCCCAATCCGCACTGGGCCCGCGTGGGAACTATGGCCCAAGCCCTCTTGTTCTGAGAGGAGGCCTGTGCCCAGCAGTGGGACGTATACGAGTACAGGCTGGGATGACTAACAATAACACATAAAAACAGTCACATAATAAACTACTCACTTTTACACACAATCAGTGAAAGATGTAACGAGTAATATCACAAAAGACCAGATTTTAACCCAATTTACTATTTATATTCATCTATCTCCTATAAGATCCTAGGTTCGGTTGTTTCTGAGATGTCACTACTTTTTATATATAATTAACTCAATGGAGACTTGGCACGTTTTCTTCAGCATGTTTTCATCATCCCAGCATCCCACTTGCGTTCAGATAATAATAAAAAAAAATGTTTTTGCTTTAGTGGAAGACAATGTGCTGTCCCATACGGCCCGTCAGCTCACTCCAGCTAGAGTGGGCGGTTCGGTGGTGCTCCGATGCGAGGTGTCACCTCAACTTGGTCTCGTGGACATAACGTGGCTACAAGACGGTCTGCCACTGAACCCTGGCTACCTGGGACCTGGTAAGTGGTTGTGAACCATACCTGTTCATACCTGCATACCTGTGGTTGTGAATAGTACCCTATTGATTGTATACCAGTCACCTAATCGCTCTAAGTAAAATCAACATTAATTCAAATAAGCAATATTTACTAGTTTTATTTATTTTCTTTGTAACACATGAAAAATCCACTTATTTTTTTAAAGGAACTTAAAAAAAGGCTTCATATTTTCAAAAGTAAAAATTGGTTACGATAGTGGCATAAAAGGTAAGTATAGTTAAGGTTTAGGTATGTATTTTGAACGTGCTTTGAGACTTTTTGTATTTATTTTTGCTGCTAATATTATATCGGTTGAAGAAAATACGTAATTTCCAATCATATATTGTTGCATTTTAAATGATTATTATTTAAAATCCAATTTCTTGATAATATGTGACTTGAAAAATCTTATTTTATTTGTTTCCTAATAGAAATTAGACGTAAGTAAGACGTAAGTCTTGTGGTTTTTTTTTTCTAATTTCCTGTTAGATATATTGGTGGATTCAGCTTGCGGGTCTAAAAACTGAATTATTCAAACATATTTTCACTGTAAATTTACTGATAATATTTTTGCTCAAAAAATCACCTATTTTAGGGTACAATTTTTTTACCATCTTCCGAAACCAAATTTTGGTGGATTCGAAAATATAGGTTCTTAAAATTACACGTAAAAGCCGTACCTATACCAAAAATTAACCTTATATCGAATTATTTCCAAAAAAACTGTAGAATGACCAGATTATTGATAGATATGGATGTGATTGTGATAAACGCTATCGCTAATCAAAGTAATTCATTAGATCGATAACCGGTAACATAAGAGAGAGAGTGAATTAGTAGCATACGCGTATGTTGAAGAGAGATTGAGATATTAAACTACATATTTCCCTTATTTATTATGGGTTATGTTATGGGTTTGTGTGGGCATGGTGACACTCGTAAACTGATTTTTTTTTGGTGTCGTCCATTTATATTAAGCACAGAATAAGTAGTAATCAAGTGTTTTAGATTACTTGAAGACACGGTCCTATTCAAACTCGTGACCAGCTTATACATTCCCAGTAACTACCACTTACTAGACTTGTTTTCTTTATTATTTTTTATTTGAAGTTTTTTAAGGCAGTCGGTTTTTTTTGGATTAAGACAAAGGACTTTTCTTCTCTATAAAACTCTTTTGTAATGTTACGCTATCCTCGACTTGATAATGATAAATAATGATTTTGAACAGATTCACGTTGGCTATCTGGAGCTGGCATCCTCTTGGGCTTGGATCTCATTCAAGCAGATATTCAAGCTGAATATTCCTGCGTGGCTCTCGACACCCCTAGCCCTTCGCTAAAACTGACCACTGATGGTAAGTTTGTTTTTTCAGATTACTATCCTTACCAATAGTATAAATGCGAAAGTGATTTTGTTTCTTACGCTTCGTGCTTCAAGTACTCAACGGATGGTATGAAGATAATTTGAAAACCTGAGAAGAGCATAGTAGGTATAGTTCTTCCTAGAAAATGGTATACATAGTTCCCACGGGCGCATTAAACTTTCAAAGCAATCCCAACGGCTGCGTTCAGCATACAGGGTAAAGCCGTTCTGCATGACAGGGTTTCTTTGGCCGATAAAAATGGTCTCGCCGGAAGACCAGCGCTGACTCCACTCCAGGAGTCCGCATTTATGCTGAGGCGGGAACTTTTTCTTTCGCATTTTCTTTGTTTTCTTGTTTTTGTTGTTTGATATTTTATACTTTTATTTTTTAGTAATAAAATGTATGTATATTGTGTTGTGTGTGGAATAAACTTTCCATTTCAATTCATTTCAAACGAATTATTCGCAGACGCCCACTGACTGTTTTGTGCCGAATATCGATTCCTAGAAAGCTTCATTGTTACCTTTTAACGTCCAAACCGCTGAACCGATATACATAAAAAAAATATTACAGAGATAGTTGAATACAGGAAGGACGTAGGACAGTTTTTATCCCGGAAAATTGCAAAGTTCCCGGCCGTTTTTGATATTTTTTTGTTATTCGTTACAAATAGATAGCAGTTGGCTGGAAAACATCGAACTGAATTCCATAGAGACGCGGGCGGGTGAAACCGCTGTTCTACCCTGCATAATAAGACATATGACCGGACACACTATTAGGTAAGATTTCGTGTTTATGATTAAAAATATACTCGTGAAATATTAAAGTATTAAGTAAATCAAGTTTTTTCAAGCAGCATTGTTTGTTTTCTAAAGTACTACTCAAGGAGAGTCATTGGTCCGTTGCCGGCCTTTTAAGATAGTATAAGCCCTTTTCTTGCAGTCCCCAATCTAGTTATTTCAGGAATCTTAAATTTTATTTGAATATTTGTGTTTGCTATATGTGTTTGTAAGTTTCAAAAGTGATTCAACCGCCGTATCTTGAGTGTTACAAAAATCGACGAATAGATCCATGACCTAATTGTAAGTACCACCACTCTATCGCCACCGCGACATTGGTTTTAGTGCATGGGTTCGATGATTTTAGTAATATACAAAAAATTTGGGAAAATTTTGGTAGCGTAAGTCACGCCTTTCTTTTTTATATGGCCATAGATTTTTACTACGCACAATAGAAAGATTTCTTACGATAAAGTGGAAACAGCAAATATAAATCAATCATATCGAAAAGGGAAATGTGAGGCACCAAATAAATTCAATTATACCTTGACCCAATTACTTTTTACTCCAAAATCTAACTGGGAGCGAACAAATTGGTAGTGAACGAGATCTTTAGGAGTTTAGTTTCAGCACTATTTTGGTCTTGGAATCTTGTTGACGAAATACCTACTCCCCACGTAATGTAGTGTTCAATTGCGTAAAAGCGATGTGTTCAATATTGAGTAAGGCACAGAAGCGTTTCGCTGAGTCTTGTGTGTTACGAAATCGAATATCTCCATGAACTAAAACCAGCCACCGTTACGAATAGTATGATGTGTGTGGTAGGGCAGTAGCAAAGTAATTGGGTTTTTTTATTAATATTTCCAATATTTGATTTCGTAACACACAATAAACTGCGTTTGAAACACGTTTGCGCCATACTCAATTTTCATTATACTCCTCTGAGTAGCTTACCTATATAAACATAAAAATTCTTATATAATGTTTCGTTCTTTGACATTTTTGAACAGTGTTGAAACATATCAAACTTCTATCAGTACGATAACTTCATATTTCTAGCCTCGCTCAGAGCTACCTACTTTGGAATTGGTGGATTTTTTCTACGCACACTGTTCCACTTTCTCGTAGGTGCATCTCTTTTGGAAAATTACAATTAGGTAGGTACTTATCTTAATTTAAATGGTTTTCCAGTTGTTAAATTTAAATCAATTCTATTGAAATCCATCCAAATAGAGCCAGCCTAGTCGGCAAATTAATTATTCAGCTTAAAAGCTCGCAGTTTAAAGTATTAAAAACCCACCTCGTTAAATTTATCATTTAATAATTTCCCAGGCGAGAAGTAATTTTACAAATGAGAGCCTCGTAGAATATTGTTCATGACTGCGGAACTTTTTAAATTGGTATTAAAATGTTAAGAGTAAAATACAAATGTACATAGTAGGTATGCTATGTACCTATGTATATTTATAGCAAAGCGTTTAAAATTTCACATTGATTACAATTTAAATAGATAATACTCTATTATCATTTGTTTGAAACTCGTTTTAATCTGAATTAAAAATCAAATAATTGATCAACGATATGATATGAAAAATACACTTCTAATGTTACCAATCCTACGCTTTATCACCTATTAGCTCTATTAAGTAGGAGAAGATAAAAAATTGGTCATCTACTTTCTGCCTGTATTTGTTTAAGACTGGAGTATTAAAGAAAGAAATAGTAGATCACCTCATTACCTTTCGTGGAAGTATGTTGCACATACCTATAGTATATCAACATCAAATCGTCAGTTGGCAGCGGCAAGACACTGGCGGGCTGTGGTCCGCGGTGGCAGGGGATGGAATGGTCCGCGGCGGTGCGCTGGTGCTCCCCAATGCGCGTACGCATCACGCGTCGCGATACGCTTGCTTTCCGGGAGGAGATTCATCGCCTAGGGTGATGATGCGGCTGGTTGTGTTCGAACCTTTGACTGTCACTGTATCGCCTAATCCTTTGGTGAGATATTTTTGCTAAAAGGGAACCGTTACTAAGTACATTATTGATCAACAACACCAAAGACATCTACAAGACTTCTGATTTATTATCAGTCGATGGTATCCTTAAATTCTGTCTCATTTCTAGTTTTGTATATTTCCACAATTTTGAGAATTTAGCGGAGAAGTAAAATAAATGAGTGTAGCTACCTAGTTATTTTTGAGAATATGTAGAAACTCCAAAATAAATGACGACATCATCCCTGAAGCTAATGCTAACATCTGTCTACAGATGCTTGGGACCGGTAGCAGCGGTCACTTAAACTGCTCAGTAACTGGTGGTCGAGGAGGTGGAGTCACTTTAAGCTGGCAACACGAAGCAAGGCCTCTTCATGCACCCCAAGCGCGGCTAACCATTGGCCCAGTCCGATCTCACCATGGAGGAATTTATCAATGCACTGCACATGATCATTCTGATTCTGCCGTCTCTGGCGCTGAGCTTATCATTGCTGGTAAGAATGACATCTTAATACTTAATTTTATGTAGGTACCTATGTACTTTATTTTTCGGAGTTGAACTTCTTTCAACTCTTTAACTGGGTTTCAGATAGACCACCAAGATTAGTCTCTACGTTCAGTGAAGCAGTTACCAGAATAGGTCAAAGCATAGCTTTGAGATGTGCCGCTACAGGTATCCCACCACCACGGATAACCTGGACGCTAGACGACAGACCACTTCCATCAGCTCCGGACAAGTAAGAACTTGTACCTACTGTGTATCCTAAACTGTTTGATTTACCTGCACCAATGCACCTTATATTTACGTGTCTGAATGATTTTAGATATAGTGTTAATACAAGAGCGGAAAGTGTCCCTGGTAATGAAGAAGGAACGATTGTATCTACTCTTAGCGTGACCATTCGCACGGCTGATGAAGGAGGCAGATATGGATGTAATGCTACCAATTCCCGAGGTTCGCAAGCACATCATGCCAGATTGAACGTATTTGGTAAGAATTTTAAAACGCTTACGTCAATTTTGTTAATTTATGAAGATTACCTTTCTTAATATTTTTTTCCGTTTCAGGTCCTCCAAATATTAGATATTTGTCATCTTTACACGTGAAGGCTGATACTGATGTAATTTTATACTGTCCCTACTCTGGCTATCCAATTAAGTATGTATTTTGTGGTCCGTTTTACAAATTTGCAGGTGCGTTTTGCAGGTGGTAGGACCTTGTGCAAGGTCCGCCCGGATTGCTACCACCATCTTGCTCGCTAATCCTGCCGTGAAGCAGCAGTGCTTGCACTGTTGTGTTTCGGCGTGGAGAGTAAGACAGCCGGTGAAATTACTGGCACGTGAGGTATCCGCTTTGGTATCTGCTTTATGGTGTGCAATAAGAATATTTGTACTGTATTGTATTGTATCCCATCTTAGGCCTATAGGTTGGCAACGCGTCTGCAATACCCCTGGTGTTGCAGATGTTTATGGGCGGTGGTGATCTCTTACCATCAGGAGACCCACTTGCTCGTTTTCCATCCAGTCGAAAAAAAAAACAAGCTGTGTTTTACAATGACAGGTGATTAAGTTAAAAGATATTAAATAAATGCTATTATTTTTAGAGAAGTGCTTTGGCGTCGAGAGGATGGAACCGCAGTAGATATAGCTGTTGATTCCAATGATGAGAGAGGAATGTTAAGACTACCTTCCATTCGAAGTACTATAGCTGGTGCTTATACATGCGAAGTTAAAGCGGAAAGTGGCGAACTAGCCAGAAGAACTGTTCGCATTGAAGTTCACAGTAAGTTAATAACATTCGCAATTCTTTCGTTTTTGTAGTGTTTTTTTAAGTAATTTATTTTTTTACAGAACCTCCAAAAATAGCTCCTTTCCTGTTTCCCGAAGAGCTCGAAGTGGGTGGCAGTACACAAGCTACTTGTAGTTTGGTTTCAGGTGACAAACCTATTCAGTTTACGTGGCACAAAGACAATTTGCCCATTCCATCTTTATTAAAGGTGAATAGTTAATTCTGTAAAATAAGGCATTTTCTTTTTAAAGTATATATTTAAGTAATCGTTTATAAAAATTTTAGGTTGAGCAGAAAAATATGGACTTTTTTACTATATTGATTATACAAGACCTTACCTCAGCGCACAGTGGAGACTACTCGTGCAAAGCATCGAATGAATTTGGAAGTGTAAGCCACTCTGCATCTCTTAACGTTAAAGGTAAATAAAATTACTGAAAACATCACGTGAATCCAGCAAATCTATCAAATTAAATAGTTAATGAAACATAACATAATGTACAGTTGTATCGCGCAGAATCTCCGTCGTGGGTTTGGCGTACACAGAACACATCAGTGTCAGCTGGCGCTTCTCTGTTGCTGCCTTGCTCCGCTAAAGGACAGCCAGCTCCAAGAGTTTCTTGGGAATATTCTTCTGGTGAGATTTCGATACTGAAATCACAACAATTGCTGATTTTGTTAGAATTGTATACCTAGTGCCATCCACGAAGACGCTTGATTTTATCAAAATTAGCCATTAATGACATTGTAATAAGAACCACGGCACGCGTCATCGTGAATGACTCTACCTATAGTTTATCATCATCGACATTTTCCTCAAGACATTCACTGTTGGACTAGGCGTTGTTCTACAAGCATCACAGTGAACGTTTGCAGCCCTTATTTACTAACTATGATCCGCGGCTTAGACCGTATCATCATCAGTCTATCGGGTGGGGGTCTTTTCAGTGCTCGCACCGTAACGGTTACCACTTGAAAACAACTTGGCAGGCCATCTTCTTTTTCTTTCTCTTTTTTCCTGTTTTTTCTACTTATAGTAGGTATGATTATAATATAAGCTAGTACAAACCAGCACACGGAATGGCAGATTTATGTATGCACATTCATCATCCGGGGAAAAATCTGCTGTGAGTCTGAATTCGGTCTCAGAACATTAAAACGTAACTATACCTTATTCAATGAAAATTACATGGACTATAACATTGACAAATTGAATAATTTCTGCAGTCTCACCTACTGGTGGTTTGCGTTAGCCCTAGTATGTGTTAGGTGGTTAAAGTGAGTCCAACACAATAAATGTGAAACACTTTCCATAGATGGAGAGAACTGGCGTCATGTACTGTTTGGTCAAGATGCAAGAGATTCTGATGGAGGTTCCATTCTGTTGGATGGAACTGTTTGGCTCAAAGCTGCCGTTCCGGAGCATGAAGGCTGGTATCGATGTACTGCTCGGGCCCAACGTGCTTTTATACACCATAGCTTCTACTTAGACGTAAGAGGTAACTAAAATAATTATTATTGATTTTTTCGGAAACGAAGTACTTCAAGTTTTTAAGTACCTACCTAACATTAACATTTTTTTTATTTGCCTAGTTTACACAATCACTATTTTTTTTGCAGTTACAGTCAAATCTCATCATTTTCATCATCACCGTTATCATTTTCATGGAACTGTAGCCTATTTTTCTTTGTTTTGTATAGAACCGCCTAGACTTCATAGAGGTGGAAACGGAGGTGAAACTAGATGGGTGGTGAGAGGTTCTACGGCGAGACTGTTGTGTGTGGTTAGTGGAGAGCCAGAAATACACCTACATTGGACTCATGACTCGAGACCTTTAGCTTTGCAGTAAGTTTTTTATTTACTTTTCTACAAAATAATAAGAACTATTAAAAATAATCATGATTTTATAATCATTTCTTTATCGCATTCCCTCTCTATTTTACTGCCTACCGATTTAATTATGTAACGTGTGCGAGTGTTTCTAATATATGCGTATGATTCTTCAGGATTTTTCTACCAAGTAAGGTCTTTATACTCATGCAAGCTACTATCATGACGACAGAATTGATTTAGCTCTTCGAATATATATCTCATTATAAGATCCAGTTTACATAAAATTAAATTCCTTTATTCGTAAATACAATATACGAATATTTTTGCCCCATATGTCATAGCTACGAGCCAAACATTCCGGATGCCATGCTCCGAGTCACATATTTAATTATTCCTATGTATCTTTTCAACAATTCGTAGCGGCGCCGGGGGCATCGAAACAAGAGACACTGGTAATGGAGGGATGGTGTCAGAAATAACAATAACGCATGCGGGACCCGAGCACGCGGGAGAGTATCGCTGTCTGGCGAGGAATCTCTACGGCAACGACGAGTTGATGTATCGTTTATATGTTAAAGGTATGTAATATATACTTATTAAGAAAAAGAAAAAGCTGTTTATTTACCATAAAGTTAAGATTGAAATTAATGAAGTTTTACGTTGTGACAAAAATGAAATCACATTAAAAGTAAAAAAGGATATAATTAACGAACGCATTCATTTGCTTCATTATGAAATAGAAAAAAACATTTTTTTTTAAATTTGCAAGTAATTTATATGTTGTTTTAGAATAGCCTTTCATTTTTTAGCGTAGAACTGTAATATAAGGAGATGGTACGTGGTGGTCAATAGGGCGATAGCTGTAGGTGTGCGTCAAGAGAACAAGACCCCATTCATTAAATCAACCTTAGAGTATATACATTACGATTGTCGCTGATACGAGCAATATGCGTTTAAGTAGCAGTAAACTATTGTGTTACTGCTAAACACTAAAAGTGGCCAATTGCCATACTACAGAACTATCGCCGATAATGCAATCATAAAAAAAACGAAACCAACGAAATTATCAGGACTACATTTTGATAGAATTCAAAATTGAGTAAGTAGGTATGGAAAGACAATGATATTGCAGGTGTCATGATCAAAACGTACTACACGTCACTTAGCTGTTTTACCCATCAGTGTGTGATACTTTTTTATTCGTATTAGCCAATAAAATATTTTGTATTTTTTTTTTGAATTTCCATCAGTGTGTGATACTTTTATTAAATTCGTACGTGAACTCATCATAAAACTAAAGGTTTTTTTTTAATTTTAGAAAGAGTTATCAATGTTCATGGTAGTCACTGTGTGTACATCATCATCATCATCATGTCAGCCATAGGACGTCCACTATTGGACATAAACCTCCCCCATAGACCTCCAGTTGCCTCGGTTGGAAGCAGGTTGCATTCGTGAACCCGCGACTTTGTCATCCGTCCATCTCGTTGGTGGACGGAGAAATGAAAAATCCCGTTTGTGACACAGAACGCCCAAATATCCCGGAAGAAGTGCGTATATCGGAGGTCTGGTCCCGAAGAGCTCGTGTCACGTGGAGACTAGCCCGGGGAGCGCTAGTGTCCCACTACTCGCTCCAGTACAGAGCACTAAATCGCGACTTGAAGGCACCACTGGATACGCCACTGACATCGCTACTTGACAACTGGGACTTGCCCGAAGTACTCAATCTGACCTTGGCTAACTCCGACTTGCTCAATGTCGCGTAAGTAGTAATTAAAGCCCGGAATACTTATGTCTATAGCTTACACATTTTTGTGCCTGTAGCTGGCAAACGTTCGTCAAATTTCATACAAATATGAAGTAAGCCTACAAGCTACTTGTAAAAAATGCGCAAGCTACTGGCATGTGTATTCCGGGTATTAGTTGCAGTAGTGAACCATATTTGTCCTTATTGTCATATGTAGAATTAATGAAGAAACTACAAAAATCTTTGAATATAAAGAAAGGTCTATCCTGGTTTGAGATATCGTAGATTTGCTTTAAACCTCAAAGTTCAAAATGTTCAACCAAAGTATCCATTTTCAATGCAATAAAATAGGTAAGCTTTAAAGTTCTGATTTATTTTAATGTTCATTATAAGGTTAATTGATTGTTTCGGACAGGACACGTAAATAATTCACAGCAGTACCTATCCAATTTGGTAATAAATTAATCACACAATTCATCCAAATACATGGATCACACAAAATAAAATTTTAGGTTAAGAGTCTTTTTTTACTATTTAAGACAAGTAGAAGTAGAAACATCCTCTGTATTGATTGTCGTACCAACAAAATGGATCTTTTTAGTACTAACTGAAGAAAATTAGTAAATAATTGACATAACCTTGCTTATTGAAAGTGGCCACTTTGTTTGAAAATGAGGTATGAGATCAAAAGCTGCCTAATAATAGCATAAAGGCACATTAACCGTTTTTATTAAAATAACGCTCATTTAATAAGATTTAATAAAAAAAGTTCGGCTGAAGAAAAGTTGAGTTTGACTTTCTGATCTTGGCCCCGATTGCTTTGTTTTACTTTGATCAACAATGTCTTTATTAGTAAAGATATCGCTTTCGTTTACATAATAAGCTCAGCAATAAAGTGTAATAATTATTCCATTAACAAATAGCTTTGGTAGTTTTGGTAGTATTTGTATCATCAGCACATACAAATATCGTTACAAGCATTGCGAAAATGCAGCAAAAATATTTATATACATCGTGCTTTTCTTCATTTCCTTTTCGTTAATTATTAGAAAGTATTACCTGGTATTTAAGTTTTTAGCCAAATCGTTTTTTTTTTTTAATGTATAAATATCCTTTGATTGAGAAACTAGAGGCCAAATCACTGAGCTACCATGACTTTTCAGTAGGTAGACCTTGTTACTTCTTAGTAAAATAATTAAGTTTTAAATTGGCTGTGTAGTTCCAGAGTTCAAATAACCCCTATAATTATCTTGGTAGTATAGATTTACTTTAAAACTTTAAATAGAGGCTTTGAGCGCGTATGTCTATCAGGTCGGAAGGGCCGGGTCGTGCCGGCGCGTCCGTGCCGGGGCTCTTGCCGGACACCCGATACGCTCTCAGGCTCGCCGCCTACAATGACGTCGGCGCCTCTGCGTACACGTCGCCGCTGCATTTCACCACTAGGGAAGAAGGTCAGTTTGTTTAAAGATTTAGTAAGAAAGTGTACTACCTGAAAATTTTGCTTGAAAGCCGTTCATCATCCTGAAATTACTAGGGTTTTTTTATATATTTCCTCAAAACAATGAGTACCTCATTTCGGAATTTAACGAGGTCATGATGTCTATAGTTAAATAATGGACTCTATGTGGGGTCATCCAATTTTATGTAACGTCTGTAACCGTTAATACGCCGTAAAGCTATTTTATGAGCCATGGTGGCCTAGTGGTTTGACCTATCGCCTCTCAAACAGAGGGTCGTGGGTTCAAACCCCGGCTCGCACCTCTGAGTTTTTCGAAATTCATGTGCGGAATTACATTTGAAATTTACCACGAGCTTTGCGGTGAAGGAAAACATCGTGAGGAAACCTGCACAAACCTGTGAAGCAATTCAATGGTGCGTGTGAAGTTCCCAATCCGCACTGGGCCCGCGTGGGAACTATGGCCCAAGCCCTCTTGTTCTGAGAGGAGGCCTGTGCCCAGCAGTGGGACGTATATAGGCTGGGATGATGATGATGAAAGCTATTTTATGCCCTACATGCCGTTGTATTACGCGCTCATAAAATGTAAGTGCTGAAACATTATTTTGACACGGCGTTTTGTTAATTGCACAGCTCCGGGCGGCGCGCCGCGTGAAATCACTGTGCGGTCACTTAGGGCGCGCGAACTACACATAACGTGGCAGGTAACGTGAACAAACCATTTCATGCAGGTACCAGTGCAAATTGTTGAACGTAAAACAACTTGTATAAAATTTTGCAGCCGCCGCCGAGAGAAACGTGGCACGGTACGCTTTTAGGCTACACGATTCGGTGGTGGGTTTCCCAGGAAGGACAGGGCACTCTTAATGACAGTCCAGGATCGGAAAGCGGAGCTAGTGCGGATGCAACTAGCACGACTATAAGAGGACTCAAGCCTGCAACTCGATATGGTGTCACTGTCCGGGCTTATAATGCAGCAGGGACTGGGCCAGTTTCCCCGACCCACTATCGTCATACTCTTGAATCACGTAAGTAAATGTACGGTCTATATTTTCATGGAATATTTTAAGCCGATTTCGAGTAAAAGCCGTTAAAACTCCGCCCAACGTTTACATAATTTCACCAGCATAAAGTTGATTTATGAAATTTAAGCTGTGTCGTTATTATGCGAATTCAATCCATTAATTTGCGTAAAATTAAACTGCTTCGTCCACAACGGAAAAACTTAAGCGGGAACGTTGCCTTTTCAAGTTTTGTTTTAAACTTTTGTCGCTGCACTCGTGAATAAATCCGCATTGCGCTGTTATCGACGGGAAGCGGCGATCGTAAATTTTCGCATCAAAATGCAAAATGGCTTAATTGGAGCGTACCCTTTCCTATATAGGTCAAATGGTTCAGATCAAATTGATGGCACTTGTGAACGCTGACTTTGTTAGCATTTTTGGCGCTCAAAAGGAATACTCGAAATGCTCAGAGCTCTACTAAAAGTAAACTTTTTTCTGTTTGATAATGTAGCTCCGACGGGCGGCCCTGAAGGACTGAGTTGTAAGTCAAGTGGAGCGACCTCACTTAAGGCTTCTTGGAGGCCACCTGACGTAGATACTAGAGGCGGCATTATAACCCATTACACAATACAATATACGAGATTCGATGCAGATCCATTGCTTCCAACCCAAGAAGCATTTCTACGTGTTCAGGTGAGTACATGTAACTTTATGGCTATTTACAACTGATATTGTGACAGATTGGCATGATAAAGGAGTAATTTATCTCTTCACTGTTCAATTAGGGTGAAGAAACGACCATATCACGTTTGACTCCGTACGCTGAATACGAAATCAGGGTTCGGGCGCATAATGCGGCTGGAGATGGTCCACTGTCAGCTCCCCAAGTGTGTCGGACAGACGAGGATGGTTAGTCAAATTTTTAAAAACATAAAAACCTGACTTACGGTTTTAGCTATGCTTTGCTAGAATGATGAACTTTGCTCTTTAAACTTTTCACTTCTTGCATCCATATCCTTGGATTTGTTCTATAAACTCAAAATAAATTCCAACTAGCTTATTATTTTGGCAGTACCGAGTGCGCCTGGAGGTATGAAACTGATTGCACTGACGGAGCGGTCGCTGCGAGCATCGTGGCTGCCGCCCCCGGAACCAAACGGAAGGCTCACGCATTACATACTATATGTAAAAGACTTGTCTGGGTAAATTCAACAGCACAATAATAATAATATTTACAAGACGCCTCTGACCATGCTTTACTCCTCCTGCCTCTGACCGGGCTTTAAATGCAAGATTCGATTCTACTCACTTAAGTGAATTACTTTTGGTCTAAAACTTTTTAAAACATGTCCAGTGTGGTAGAGCCTTAATGTAACCACTTGCTGGCTGCAGTACGAATGGGCCGGCTTGACCGGGTTAGTACCACACTCCCACAGCATACAGGCGCGAAATAGTAGTTTTGCTACTGTGTTTGTACGGTGAGTGGGGGATCCGCAGCCCCCCCTTTTAGTCTGGCAGCGCACCCGCAGACCTAATAATGCTGTAGGTGTCCATGGGCGGCGGTGATCACTTCCCATCAGGTGACCCGCATGCTCGTTTGCCAGCTATTTGACATAAAAAAAGTGTTCATTTAATTTTTTCATGTAGATCGAATGTAATTTTCGATGTATAAAATACAATACTAAGGGGCTGTTTCACCATCCATTGATTAGTGTTAACTGGCGGTTAGGTGCGATGCCGTCTCTATTTGATTTGTTCGAGTAGACGGAGACGGCATCACACCTAACCGCCAGTTAACACTAATCAATGGATGATGAAACAGCCCCTAAATTAACAGCATTAAGGGGATCCCATGCCCCAATGACCTTCAATATGAATTCCTTAGTTTTCTAATGTTTTTTGTAGCTTATTACATTAACAACAACGGCTTTAAGCAATATAGTATCCCATATTTACTTCAAAGTTCATTGTCTTCGAGATCACCATCCCAGCCTATATACGTCCCACTGCTGGGCACAGGCCTCCTCTCAGAACAAGAGGGCTTGGGCCATAGTTCCCACGCAGGCCCAGTGCGGATTGGGAACTTCGCACGCACCATTGAATTGCTTCGCAGGTTTGTGCAGGTTTCCTCACGATGTTTTCCTTCACCGCAAAGCTCGTGGTAAATTTCAAATGTAATTACTCACATGAATTTCTTAAAAACTCAGAGGTGCGAGCCGGAGTTCGAACCCACGACCCTCTGCTTGAGAGGCGATAGGTCAAACCACTAGGCCACCACGGCTTCAACTAGGCCACCACGGCTTCTTTTTGTAGCTTATTATATTAACAACAATGCGGCTTTAAGCAATATAGTATCCCATATTTACTTCAAAGTTCATTGTCTTCGAGATATTTGGCATCAAATTTGAACAATTTTAGGCCAAAAAACTGGTTTTCTCGCCATAACTTTTGTGTTAATTAGTTTCAAATGAAAACCCTCGACACGTTTTTAGAGACGTCAAAGACAAACCCAAATATGTAGATTTAGTATATGTTAGATCTTTCACGTCAATAAGTGTTTTTTTTTATTTCATACAAATTGAAGTAGCTATTCATTTTTTTTCAAAATCCGGTACACAAAAATGGAGATAAAAGGTTGATGAACCGGTAGCCGTTTGACTTATAATTCAATCTGTAGTGCAAAAGAAGGTACGAAAAGGAGATACGATTCAAAACTTGTCAAAAATCGATGAAAACCTCAGGTAGCCCCTTAATAAAATAATGCTTAGAGATTCTAAATGGAGCAGATTTTTTTAAAGGGCGCCATACCAAGGAAATTTTGCCCTTGTACCATGAGACAGCGATAACACCAAATGTCCAATCTTTGAGGATCAATAAATTATCTAAATGTTAGTTTTTTAAAAAGTTACAAAATCTAAAGTTATGTACACAGGGTGTATGTCAGATACACCCTGTGTACCATAGAGTTTTCAGTCCTTTAGTGGTTTCTCACGTGTTGATCAAATAATACTAATAGTAATGTTCTTTTTAGATCTCAAGAGCCAAATTCGACTCGTGTTAATGCATGTTCCGAAAGCGAGGGTACATACACTGAGTGCATGAGAACCCTTCGAGGCTTAAGAGCTGGACGGACTTACGAAGCATGGGTCCACGCCGCAACTATTGCTGGGGAAGGGCCGCCATCACCTGCTGTTGCTTGTCAAACCAGTGCTTTGGGTAAGGAACAAAGCAACAGAAATTACATTCGTCCTCAAATTTTGTTTCGTTATGGCCACGTGTTATCAAAAATTATCAAGTTCAGTTTAGTAGTGTCAAAATGCATGGAATATTAAAGGTTTAACTACTTAATCGGTTTTTTTACAGAAAGTAGCCATAAAGAGTCTAAACAATAATTTTAGTCTATGATGCATCAATCACAAGCATGTTTTTTTTTCTCGTGTAGCTCCAGCACGTATATCTTCTTTTGGCGACGTGGCAGTAGGAGCTGCTGGCAGCTCCTTGTCACTAAGATGCGTTGTTGGAGGCACGCCACCTCCAGCTAAGAGGTGGCTGCGTGGCGGAAGCCCTCTGCACCCTCGGTCACCTTTCCACCTCGATGGAGACGCTCTTTTGATAAGAGGTAGTCGATCTTGAATTTATAGTTTACCAAAATTAACCTAAATTATGCAATGAAAATAAAATTTGTCTTTTGTTAGGTCTAGAATTATCACACGCTGATAATTACACCTGTGTTGCTGAGAATCCTCATGGCTCTGATTCAGCTACGTGGAGAGTTGTAGTACTACGGCCACCTGCTCCACCAGCCTTAGCCTTGCTAGATGCACGCTCAAGGGAATTGGAACTTGAAATACGCCCTGCTGCCAGAGTTTCTGGGCATGCTGTGCCTAAGTCGTATAGTTTACACTGGAGATTAGCTGCTCCTGAGGTACCTACCAGACTTCCCTTGCTAATATTTTCCATCATTCTATATATGAAGTTTGTTTCTCAGTTGAGTTTTATTATAGGGTGAATGGAGGGTGCAACCCGCCAGTCCTGGTCCCTTGACATTACCGGGTCTTCGCTGCGGTTCAGCATACAGAGCTTATGGGTCAGCTGGGGGACCTCCCGGGACTGAGATAGCAATTCGTACCACTGGCGGTCCCCCTGTCGCGCCTTCAGACTCGAGGTGGATCAGAGTCAACGCCACTCATGCCAGATTCGATACGAGCATTTGGGGTGACGGCGGTTGTGGACCAGTAGCTTTGAGATTAGAATGGGCCGGTTCAGGAGTTGCCGGTGCTAGAGATGTGCCTGTTGGAGGTGAAGTGATTCTAGGCGGTAAGTTGGAAAACTAAAAGTTATCTCGATATTTAAGTAAGTATACAATGAAGTTGATGAGCTGTTTTTTTTTGCAGGCTTAACGCCTGGTTCGAGGTACCGTGTAGCAGCCCGTGCGTCAAACGAAGCGGGCTGGACGCGGGAAGTATACGAATTTACCACGACCCCGGCCGATGGTGGGTATGCCGAGGAAGTGGATGCACCGTTCCCTGCCACCGCTGGGGAACTGGCCTTACTGCTAGCCCTCTGCGCAGCGCTGTCACTTGCTGCACTTACTATTTTAGCTATTCTTCTTAGAAGAAAAAGGTGAGCTGCCTAACGTGCGCCTCTGGCAATCAACAGTATTATCATTAGATCGATGTAATGCTATTTCCGTCAATACAATATGTTATTGGACTTTTCAAAATAATTAAGAACCAGATTTTTTTTTTAAGTTCGATAGTGAAATAACTAAATACCTACTATCTCTCTGGTTATAGCGAACTTAAGTGAAGAACTGAATTAATAAATATTTTTTCTTTCTTTCTTTAAAGTTAAAACTGCAGATTTAATATCTACATAATCTCTAAATGCATTTCCTTAACGATCACTGATTGAGCAGAGAAAGCAAAAAATATTCAAATCAGCGTAGATTCGTTAGGCATGGTGATCTGCGGGTGACAAGGTGCTGACACAGGCCTCTTTGCCGACAATTAAACGGGTCTACCTCCATCGACCCTTTTCACTCGTCGCGCGTCTGAGCGCTAACGATGTATGACACGAGTTTTAATATCGCCTGTCCTCCAGAGTACAAAATATTAAAGTAATAACGACGCTATACATCACGCCGTATTTTTCTCTAATATACGGTTTGTGGAAAATATGAGTTTGTTTCGGAAAATGCTAAATCTTTCCTGGAATTCTGTTGCTATGGCGGAAAGTATAAACGATATAGACGATAGGTGCCTGTAAGAAGTTAAATTGCTTTTAAATATTTTTAGCATGTTTTTTAAGACAAGGCTTACGTTGCGTAATTATACACATGTCAAGTAGAGGCTACATTACATACATTGTGACTTCAATATGAAACAAGAATTTGGTTCAATGATATTTTGATAGACAAAGCAACATTTAATTTATTCACAAATAAACTTCAGCGCCAATAAGTTAACTTATAGTCAAATATCACATAAACCTACCCATTTTCAGTTACGACTTCAACATAACGGGGCTACTAAGATGTAAAATATATTCCCTTGTGGAAAAATAGTGAGGTTAAGCGCGCTACAGAAGGCACTTCGCTATCACAAATAATTTATAGCTACGAGCCAGCACTCGGGAAAGTCTTCTACTCGCCTATTTTCAGGTTTCACACTCCATAAAATGTGGAGGGATTTAGTACATTTTCAATTGGAATGTAGCTTTGATTATTTATGCAGTAACAGAGCTAATAGTTAAATAAAGTACAATTTAGTAGGCATGTAACGTTTAGTTAATAAGAGTGAATAAATGAGACTGAACGATACCTACATATATATCACAAAGTTCCATTGTTGTAAATTTATAGTTTCCTATTTCATGATCACATATCAGATGACAGTGATCTGTCGTTCTTAATTTTATTACATTGGTACAAACAAATATTGCTAGCCTGTTTACATGTATATTAGGCTGTAAGTAAGCTTTTTTTGTTTGTTTGCTTATTTAGGTATTTATTTTTCTGCCGAATTTCAAAGTTACGATATTCCAGATAAACAAGCTATTTTTCATCCCGACAAAGTGTATATCCTAGTTAACTACCTCTTACAGGACTCGGTGCACAACAGCTAGTAGCTTATTTCTCTTAAGTTGTTCTCCAATAGACATTTAAAGAGAGAGATATTTTATAGAAGCGACGGTGGCGTCGCCAGAGTGACCACTAGCGCCGAGAAACCAACATGCGGGACGTATCGGGCGCCCCCGCATCAGACTCCCAAACTGCCACCGGACCCTCCAGGTAAGGCAAAAAATTGGCGATCAAGTACAGAACTTTAGTACCTTGTCGCTGTCACTTCATGTTTTTAACTTAAGTATAAAATTGACAGAAAGCATACAGTGATAAGGTACTAAAGTGTAAAGATTTTTTTGTACTCAATTGTACTTCACTGTGCATCAAAGTGCACATTCGCTCGCTAGGCTCATGAGACATGACAAGTAGAAACATTTCCCGCTTTGTAGTAAAAAAACGAACAGAAAACCTAACTGTTCGATTCTTAAATTTTCGCTGAATTTTTTCAAATCTTTATTCTTCTAATATTAGGTATTCGCTAGATATGCTACTCATAGGCTTCCTCCATTTTAGATTTATAAGTTTTAATTTTTTCCTATATTACACTGAAAAACTTTATTTACACCTCAATAAAATGTTTAAAATCGTTAACATTCTGATTAATGTTACAGTTCTTTAAAATTTTACTCTGACCAATGGTGTAACCTTTTACGTAAGCTTCAGTGTTTATAGTCGCGCCTAAATCCAGTTTGGCAAACGTTCCATGTAGCTACGCTTCGGACAGCAAACATCTCAACCACCGACGTTACTCATCTCAATGGTTACAAAAGCTATTCTACTTTATGCAAAATACGGTTTCAATTTCGAACTAACATAAACTTACGTACGAGCTTGGGGACGTTACAAATTTACGTGAACGAGAGAAATAAACCACGTAAACCACGCTTGACCGTTACAAGCTCGCCATCCATTTATGAATGGGATTTCACGACCCCGTTATGAGGTCATTTCACAAATGAAGGGCTTATGTGACCTTGATTTTAATTACAGTCCCCGAAACATCAGTGGATTTATCAAGGGACTACACTTAATAACGGGTAACACAATGTTATTTAGATATGCTTTATAAACTTGAACTTTTATTGGGTAATTAACCCTTGGCGTTTATTATTACATTTTCGGAGTTCTAGTTTTAAGACAGACAGACATGGTGAAACTATAAGGGTTCCGTTTTTGCCATTGTGGCTACGGAACCCTTATAGTTTCGCCATGTCTGTCTGTCTGCCTGTCCGTCCGCGGGTTTGCTCAGGGACTATCAATGCAAGAAAGCTGTAATTTTGCACGAATATACGTACCTATATGTAAACTATGCCGACAAAATGGTACAATAAAAAATTTAAAAACATTTTTTTAGAGTATTTCTCATAGACGGAAGGTGGGGGTGGTTTTTATTTCTCATCCAACCTTGTAGTGTGGGGTATGGGGTATAGTCCCTGAGCAAAGCCGCGGACGTACAGACAGACAGACAGACATGACGAAACTATAAGGGTTCCGTTTTTGCCATTTTGGCTACGGAACCCTAAAAATGTGTAGGTCACTGAACAGCTGGCAGTTACATAGGTGTACATCTCAGCGGGGTACCATAAAATAATAATTGACGCGACTCTGAAAAATATACACTTTTTCTAACCCTGAAAACCAGATAGTTTTTCCATTAATTGGAAAATTACATTTTTAATCGCTGTGAATCAAATAAATTTTTAGTCGTTTTAGTTGGCAAATAAAGCAATAGTTAAAGCAAATAAAGAGTTCAAATCTGAAAGTGAAATCACACACACATTTTGGAATTTCTATGTATTATACTCTGTTATTGTTAATTGATCTTTGTTATATATTCCCAATGTCTTAACTGGTCTTCTCGTTATAGATGTGTACGAGATAAGTCCGTACGCGACGTTCGCGGGCCCGGCGGGCGACTCACGCGCATACACGCTCCAGCTGCGCGCATTAGCCCGGCACGACGACGACGCCGCGCCGCCCGCCCACCCGCCTTGCTGCGATGGTAAGTTGTACAGTATACAATACTAAGGGGCTGTTTCACCATCCATTGATTGCGTTAACCGACTGTTAAATCTGATGCCGTCTCCGTCTATTCGAACAAAAGAGACCGTGGCATTTTACCAGTACAGAGCACTAGTCTTAAATGGAACAGTACCTGTGGCAGAGTGGTTTGACCTATGGCCTCTCAAGCAGAGGTTCGTGGGTTCAAACCCCGGCTCGCATCTCTGAGTTTTCGAAATTCATGTGCGGAATTATATTTGAAATTTACCACGAGCTTTACGGTGAAGGAAAACATCGTGAGGAAGCCTGCACAAACCTGCGAAGCAATTCAATGGTGTGTGTGAAGTTCCCAATCCGCACTGGGCCCGCGTGGGAACTACTGCCCAAGCCCTCTCATTCTGAGGGGAGGCCTGTGCCCTGCAGTGGGACGTATATAGGCTGGGATGATGATGATGATTCTATAACGTTATTATCGTGTTTCAGAAGAAACCTGCGTGGACGCGTGTGACGCTCAGCGACGGCGCAGGCGCCGCCGCCATTACTGCCCCGATCACGGTAATTACAATGGTAATTCACAACACTAAATACGAGTATCTGCTGAAGTTCTATCCAACTATTGTAATTGACGAACTTAACGACTCGAAAAGGTCGATGTGCTTTCGTAACGATGAAATTGATTTATTGGTTTTTAGATTAAAATTTTTGATCGGCTATTATTTTTAAATTGAGACGTTAAGTTACTAGCTACTACTGTTTTTAGTGATATAGGCATTAGGTCCCGTTAAATATACATTAGTATAATAAAAATAATTTTATTTTCAGACCAGGTCCATACAAATAAAAAAAATAAAGCTATGCTTAAATAATTTTACGATCGCCATAAGTCTTATAAAGATATCTCTTATAGAGTGATGGTAAAAAGATTTTTTGACGAAGGAAAAGACAGATCATCCTAAAATGACTTCACTATAGTACCTAGTGATAACATTTTTTTATTTGATATTATTTGTTTTTTTTTTTAATTTGAAGAAAAAAGTAATGTAATTATACCTCACACAGTGGTACCGTCGAGGTCTATCTAGCAATGGTCTAGCAGATAACTCATGTTTTGAACTTTTGTATAAAACTGACACAATTGCATACCTATTAGTGACAAAGGTACTGAAGTATAAAAATATCTTTTACCTCAACTGTAGGTACATTTTAAAGTAAAAAGAGCCACCAGTATTTACATTTGAAGTATGTACTAAGTATATAAAAGTAACAGTGAGATGCGATTTGGCTTAGGCACCTACTTTATTTTCCTTCCACAACAAAATTATGTTGATGCAAATGCGATAATTATATACTTAATGAGTTTAATCCATTAATCTTTCCTCGGCAGGTTGTTCACAAGATTCAGGGAGTTGAGGAACGAAGTCAACAACTGCCAAATTATTTAGTTAAATAATAAAAATATAACTTCGGTGTAATTAGTAAATTCGATTAAACATATTGATATGTATACAAAAATTTATACAATAATATTGTTTATTTATATTATTAAGTTTTTTATTCAACCCACACGTAGGCACAAGCGTCAATTCAATAGGTAGCTATTTGAGAAACGGTCACAATAGAAACCTATATTTAGCTGACAAAATATCGACGCTGTTACCTACTTGTTATAGACCAGAGGCCGTCTTGCCTAACGTTTCTGGCGCTCGTGATCGCAATCAAATGACAGATTTCGCATACAAAAACTGTCATTTGATTGCGATCGCGAGCGTCAAAAACGTTAGGCAATATGGCCTCTGTTCTAACCCCCTTATTCATAAAACTTAACAAGCCTATGTTAACTAACAAATGCTTTGTCCCTTCCTAACAAATACAAATGTCGAAGTGACAGATAAGGACAAACGAATTTTAGCGGCATTTAAACTAAAATAGGTTTGATTGTCGTTTATGAATAAGGGGGTAAGTCTTTACACTGTTTAGCAGAGTGGTCATAATAATCAGTAGTGAATCTTCATGACGACATCTTGGGAAAGTAATGTGGTGGTTTTCCCTTCCACACTCCAGTGCTGGAGTCCGGAGTCCATAGCTGACAATAGAGCAATGAGAGCGGTGCTGTACACTCTCACATCAGAGGCCGTATTGCCTAATATTTCTGACGCTCGCGATCGTAATTAAAATACAGTTTTTGTACAGGTTGGATAGCAATATAAGGCTCTGCGGGACTTCCGATTTCCATAGTTTGTACGAAACGTAACTACGTATACAGTCAAGATCATAAATAATGTACGTTACATAGACATCAAAAATATCTGTAGGTACACCTTTATGCTACTAAATATAAGGTCACCGAAACATACTTGTCGCTACGGCTGTATATATATTTATGCCCTCGACTGTACATACCAATCCCTTCCTATAGCCTGTAGCATGTGCTTAAACCTGCCTGTTCTTAATTCTTAATTAAACAACATCAGACACCGACACACTGATATGGAGTATATATCGGGGAAGGCTGGTAAAATAGCCTGCTGGACTAACTAGCGTACTCTTCTACAAATCGTGATGGTAATAACTTAAAAATACTTATAAGTATTCTGTTCGTAGAACGCACTGCTGCGTTTGTATTGTAAGTATTTATATATTTTATTTATTTGTTTACTTCCTACAACAAGGTCAAGCCTATAAAATATAAATAACACAATAATAAGCTTTAGATAAGCTATACTCTATATTTATTAAACCGAGATACTAAAATGAAGTTTCATGTGTTACCTGTTTTTTTACATCTCATAAATAGTGATGTGCCACAACCGGTAATCACCGAAAGGTTTCGGTAGGTACCTATGTTATACGTATAAAATGTTAAGATATGAACGGATCTGTGACATACTAACACACGTAGGGCACTTAAGACATTCTAAAAAAGGTAAAATGGGTCCAATGAAAATGCCACCGTTCGGGAGATATTTCGGCTTTTTGTAGATGTTGATGTTTAAATTTCATTTGATTCTAAGCAAGTTCTGCCTAAAAGCTCAATGCTTATGGAAAGTAGAATATTGAATGCTTTAATTTTATTTTCGTTTCCATAAAATATTATGTTTTACCGATTATTTGCAATAATGTCGTAAACCAAAATCAGAGAGCAGCACTATTCATATTATTCTGGTCATTTTTACATTTGACATTTCATACTGTCAATTTAGTATCTTGGTTTAATAAATAGAGTATAGAATAAATCAAACGTATACATAGCTCATTCTTATAAACATGTTAAGTACGCGACGCTGAATGCACTCTCTCCGCGGTGTCAGATAGCCTGCCGCAAAACCTTAGCATTTCATTCGTTATAAAGTTTTGTTAATAAATAGTGTACAAATAAATCAAACGTATAAAAGCTCATTCTTATAAACATGTTAAGTACGCTGAATGCACTCTCTCCGCGGTGTCAGATAGCCTGCCGCAAAACCTACATACATTTAAACGTACATTTTCCTTTACACCAAAAGCACCGTGCCTTAGTTTTGAGCTACAGAACATAAAAATAACATATTTTGTTAAGTATTAGTGTACAAGTAACAAAAGTCGTAAAAGTTATAAATTAAACTTTTTAAAATCCAACATGTTCAATTGTTTTTTGTTTCATAAGTTGGCAAATATTTTTAACATTGACTTATTGAAGCTTGCAAAGCATATCTTGCGTTAACATGGTCCTTGTCTTAGTGTAGTATTACAGAGTTCATGAAAATAAGTCACTTCAACTGCCACATTAGACAAATAACAGCAGGTGCCATTGTGCTTTTATTTTTCAATTAAAGTTTATATCATTTGTCTTACCGTTTTATTTACTATAACTGTATAGGTAATATCAGTATGGTGCGAAAAAATCTACAATACAAAAAGAAATCAAAAAGAAGAATATAGAAAGAACCTTACAAAAACAACAATTAGGTATATTTATATAATTAATAACATGAACATTAAACGGTCGAGATTTCTTCTTCACTTTATATGTGGTTGGCTTTAAATTTACCTCATTTCAATCTATC
Organism: Choristoneura fumiferana; assembly: GCF_025370935.1. Taxonomy (NCBI): domain Eukaryota; kingdom Metazoa; phylum Arthropoda; class Insecta; order Lepidoptera; family Tortricidae; genus Choristoneura; species Choristoneura fumiferana. The sequence continues at coordinate 8,742,440 of NC_133477.1, forward strand.
TATACATAAGTAGCTCTTAAATTAGATTGCGCGACGGACTGTCGATTATTCAAGCATTAAAGATTCTAAGCTGTAGTTTACTGAACTCCTTAATAGTCCTATAATGACTTGTCGAAGTTTTGGCCTTGAGATAACCGCGAAACCTGTAAAGGGTTCGAGACATCGGGACTAAGTTCTGATTTCACCAACAATTAAACAGGTGGTTAATATTTTATCGGTTGCTAAACAGTATTTGACAAATTTTAAACACAACCGCCAATTTAATTGTAAGTGAACTCGGTTCTTGGAGACTTACAATAAATGAAAAGTACAGAGTGCAGCAAACGTCAAAGGAAGACAGTTTTAAACTACGACTAGCCTTATGCGCGTGTATGTAGTTCAACTTATTTGCTTGCGAAGTTTGGTTGCACTTGGAGACACGTGCCCAGAAATTCGTCTCCGTCTTTATAAGATAAATAATTTATGTTATTATGTTCTCGTCGAAGATTATTATGCCTTTTAAATTTCTCATTAAGAAATTTCACTTCACAAGATAATTTAAACAAGACAAAGGTGAACTTTATATCACACAGCTGAAAAATTATGAATGATTTTTCCAAGAGAAAGCAGTACTTATACTGCTAGAAATTTAAAATTTTGAACTTACAGCTTTTAAAAAGGACAAATCATGAGATTTGTTAATGTAAGTTAAATGTTAAAAGAGTCTTTATTTGCCTCGTTACATCGTTACAACCTAGGTTAATTTTGAGGATAGCTTACTGACTCGTTTCGTCTGTACTGCGGTCGCAGCCACTCGTTATTCCCCAAAGGACTCGGCTGTAACACTAACTTTCACTTATCGCGTTACCCAGGGCTCGCGGTTGACATAATTCCATTTTATTTAACACGAATTATTCGCAGCGACGCAACCAAATACCACTTTTATGTTTTCAACATTTTTAAGTCTCGCTGGAGTTTGTTAGATTTGAACGACTCTGACGACTTTTTAATTGGAAAACCGTCTGCACAACGTATTAATTATGTAGTATATGCATGTTAACTCTGTCACGGAAATAATTTTCGTAATTACTGTCCAATTTTGCAATTTTTATCATACACCCAATGAAGGTGTTTTACTTTGAACTGAGTATTAGAATTATGATTGAGAGATCAAGGGTTTTAAAGCAAGCATTAATTTTCGTAGCATTAAAACCTGCGTGAGTAATCTCCGTAGCCTTATAATTACTCAAGTGGTTTGAACATATGACAAAATCTCTATTAAGGATTTGGCCTTCTAATCTATGAAGTTAATAACGTGCGACAGTTGGCTTTCGCGTAGAACTTCAGGTCGTTTACCCGTAAGGATCGTGAGGATCGATTTACAGAAGCTCACTAAAATGTCGACGAATCAAGAGACCCTTCTCTAAGTAGCCGGTTTAACAGTTGGATGGCTACATCTCACTGGGGTTTATTATACGGGTCAGAGACAGAAGACTGCGAATCGGCTCGTTACTACTTCCGCGATTATTCCTTTTATGGTTCAGTTAACTTAGAATCCTGTAAGAACGGCAATATTTAAAAACTTTTGTTTTTATGAAGCTGTTTAGTTTTGTTCTCACTTTCAAACTTTTCTAAAACGCATTCGCTCGTAATAGTTCCACAACGAGTTTCGCAATATTACCCCGCATAACACGTTTGTATGCAAATTTTATTCGCAAAATCCGGACTGATGGGGAGCGGGCCTGCAAGTGTTATCGGAGCGGACAGACCTCGCAAACTTTTGGGTCGACTTGATAACACGTCCCTAAATACAAGCTCTATGTCGATTACCTTATCATATAAAAGAAATTATTTGAATATTGAATTTACATCAGACTGGCCTTATTTATTTTAAATCTCCGAGGGATTTGATTCGAAATTGATTCGGTACGCCGAGGGCTGGAACCAGATTTTTTACGATGGATTTAGGTCAAATGGAAAACAATCAGAGTGAGTGGACATTAAAACATGCGAAGCCGACCGAGATCGTTTAAATAAATTAGCCGGCGGGAGAGCGCTCATGTGCCTTCCTAAATCAATATATGGACCACTAGGTATGTTTTTTTAGCTTCGCTTCGTGTAGGTACGTAATAAGTAAACGATTATTACACCTGAATGTGCTTCTTTGAAAAAAAAACTGAATTACTTTTCTTTTTAATACAGTCCACATCAATAGGATAGGTTCGATAGTAAGTAACTTTAAGTAAAAATAGGTATGAGTACTCTACAATTTATCCACAAATAAATAAGTACGACGGTGAGTTGACTAGCGTCTGCACTATTTACAATCTTTCTCGCTGCCAATCTTAATCCTACCGCCAATAAGCAGTGCTTGCACTTGTGATTTTCGGTGTAAAGAACAGGGCAATCGAGGGAAATTACTGGCACTTGACACATTGAGGCATCTTAGGATTAGAAGCTAACAACGCGCTGCTTATGAGAGTGTTGTGGGTGTCTATGAGTACTGATGGTCACATGCCTTTAGGCGAGTACTTGTTCGCCACATTATGCCGTAATTATTGCATTTATCACAAGAAACTACGACCTGCCTTGTCATTTCATTACGTCTGTTTCATTTCTAGGTATTTTGTGTAATACCACGTATAGGTATTAAAAGAGAAAACTAGCTTTTTTAATTGTCGTCGTTGGTAAATACATTTCATTTTTTCTTCAAACTTATAACTAGATATAAAAGAGCTGAGCTAGCCAGCAAATCTCATGGCAATCATCGAAAAAGCTAGCATACGCTATCGTGACTCGTTTTTGCCGCCCAACTAGTCCGATAGGACAACGACATACTTAGCCATGAACGATGAAATAACAATCGTCCCAGCGATGCTTTTGTTAAACCTAAACCCTTGGCTTCTAATGCCGTCTCTTGCGTCCTATCAAATAATGTTTTCATAAGTTGCAATCCCTTCGGATTCCTTTAATACCTTTCAGCAAGTTTCGAATTTAGGAACAACGTAAATAAACAAGTACCTAATAGGTTATGTCATAATGAGAGCTAAAGCTTTTTCGACACTAGAGTTTACCCGCGACTTTTCTCGCATGAACCTAGTGGGATCTAACAAGCGTATCTAGGCTAAGATGAGGCACTTGCAGTTCTAAAAACATGTAGAACATGTGATGTGGTGTGTATACGATAAAATCCGGGCATGCCTGATCTGGTGTATCTTTGTAATGAATGCTAATTTTCAAGCAGCACTTTTTTGTAATAATCAGTGGTTATGAAACTACATAATAATCGATATTTTCCACGGCACACTTTGTATAGGTATTGACCAATGGACACAGCTATTTGTCAATCACATATAAAAATCCTGAATAACATTTACAGGGGTGTTTAGTCAAATAAGTCTACTCAAATATTCGTGATAAATTTTAGAACACCATTTATTGTCAGATTTCAAATTTTAACAGTTCTGGTATAGAAGTGTTAAAATTGGAAATCAAAGTTGGAACCAGACACGACGTTAGGGCGCTAACATTGCTTGCTAATTAGAAAAGTCTATTACCATGGGACGGAGAACAGGGTGAACTTTTCTCGTTACTGTATTTCAGCTTTTAGCTTTATAGAGATATTCCAGTGATGCAGTTTTTATGAAAAAAAATCTACATTAACTTTACGTTTAGGGACCCAATTCAATTTGCAATGAGATACCTACTAGTGATGTAACGAATATTCGCATTCGCATTCGCGAATATTCGCATATTTTTGCATATTCGCATTCGCATTCGCAAAATTTCTGCGAATATTTTGCGAATATGAATATCGGAAAAAAATACAATTATTAGACAATAGATAGGTTAATAAAATCAAAATACATTCATTTCTTATGTTTTTTTTATACAAAAAAATTACTTAATCTCGTAATTACATTATCAGTCTTTACTTAATCATTTGGTATTATTTATTTATTTACTTTGCGATGCGTTCGTATAAACTGGGTAATTCTCGGAACAAAGTACAAACGGAACGCTCTTCGTTCGAACGAAACTGCCATAGACAATTTGGCGCCAAAACGAAAAACTGAATATTCGCATTCGCGAATGTCGGTAGCAGATATTCGCATTCGCGAATGTTCAAAAAATTACATTCGTTACATCACTAATACCTACTACCATTTTTATAGCTAAGCTTTAGTTTAAAATATATTGGGACTGCAAACAATGAATTTTAGAGGTATTATTTAAGTAAAGATCTCGCTCCTATTTTCTTAACCACCGACAAAAAAGAAGGATTGTTATAAGTTTGACGCCAAGGTTTCAATGCAGTTTTTTACGTTCTTAACTAAGTATAAACAAAATGTGTTTATTTGAAAAATATTGTGTGTGGCAAGAATTAGGTACCAGGTTTGGAGATTCAGATTTTGAGTTCCCCTTCTACCCCTACAAAATTACAAATTAAATTGGCTACAGAATTCAAGCATTTAATAGTTGTCGGTATCGTATATGTCGGTACGTATGTCGGCGGCCGATCGTAAAATCCGCCAGATCACGAAATTCCTAGGCATATCATGAAAAGCCGCCATTTCATGATATGCTTAAAAGTTGGCTAGGCATATCACGATGTTCCTGAGAAATAATACGGCAGATCGATTAGAGCACAAGATATGAAATAGAAACCAGAGGTTATGTTAACCCTTTTCCAGGCAAAATACATAGAGCGACCACATAAATAAATGTACACAAATATTCGACCTTACTTTTACAATATGGTACAAAATCAAATGAAGTCATAAAAATATTATTCGTTTTTAATTAATCTGTGTTGTAGGTAAACAATTGAAACTATGATATATTTTTTTAGTACCTTATCTAAATTGGCGGGGCCTGGAAAAGGGTTAGTGTTTTTTTATAGGAATTTAAAGTGCTAAGCAAGTAGTACGAATTATCAACGTCCCCTAATACACGTAAAGTTTCAAATGAAAGATCCAACAGTTGGATGTTCATTGTGACAAATGATTCGGAACAGATTAGAACAAATAATACTTTTTTCATAAATATTAATGGCCAAACACTGTGTAACATGACATTACACTTTTTCAACTTGCTTCCAAACAAAATAAGAAATCATTTAGAAAGATTTCTTAAATTCTGGAAGTTTCTTCATACTATATTAAACGGGACAGTGATAAAACGGTCAATTTCCAGAACGATACATTTTTAATATAATGTTCTGGAGTCAGTTTTGTGAAATGTGGCCCCGCAGTGTACACTGGTTATTTGCTCCGCGAATGTTTTCATATTTGATGGCCGTGTTGCGGTGTGGCGGCGACACCTACTATTTTGTTACCGTGTAAATAAATATAAGAGAATATCATTTTATGCTGGTTTGAGAACGTTTGATAGTTACAAGTCTTACAGCAGGGTTATGCGAGTATTTATTCCGTAATAATTTCCGTGAGCTCATTTTGGCAGATGATTCTGATACAGTTTCTGAGTAGAAGTGCAGGATGTCTAAAAATAATCGTAAATGTCATCAAATTCTATAGCCCATTCATAAAAATATGTGACCACGAAAATGAGTCGTTTTAAACGCTCGCATAATAACCCTATGACGTTTTACTGCAAGACTAAGGTTAAGTTCACTGAAATGTTGTTATTTTAAACGTAGCTCATTTTATCTTGATCTTGTGACATTGGTGTTTTAAATCAATAAAGATGAATACTTAAAATTTGTTACAGAGAAAATACATTTATTAAGAAAAAGTAACCATAAATAAAACTTAACTATTAACTAACTACCGTAAACTCAGGTCTCTATAGTACAAAGCGTTCATCAATAGTCCAAACGTACTTTTTAACATTTCAAACAATTACAGAACTGCTAACGTTTACGAGGTTCCTAGGCTGCGATGAACCTCCTAGATGACGGTAGCAGTTCCGTTATTGTTCGAAATGTTAAAAAGTCCGTTTAGACTATTGATGAAAGCTGGGACTATAGAGACCTGAGTTTTAAAAACTTAATACCTACTAAAATTGGGCACCAAGAGAGAAAATAAAATAAACATTGTGCCGAAAGAATTAAAAAGGGTCATACTCAGCGTATTGAATGAATGAATTAATGAAAGATTTATTAGAAACACACAATGCAACAACATTTTTACAGAAATTACTTAATATAATAGTAGGTAAGTATGTTATTGCCTAATAGAGTGTTGACTGTGGTCTCTAAAAGTAGTCCACTCAGCATGTGTCGCCGCAGATAGTGCAACGACGCTGATTTTCAGTGAATCCATATGACAATCAAAACATAAACGTAAAAATAACTTGCAAGAGAGAAGTGAAACACAACAGAAAGAGCAGTGTCTAAATAGCAGTATTGAGTTGAGTTTTAGTTTTATTATAAATAAATAAATGTACGAAAATACGAATACGATTATGAATGTATAAATATAAACATAAATATAAAAATATGTGGCACAAGTCCAAAGAATTATTAAGCATTTATTGCTACAGCAAGCCGCAGCGCTGGTTTTAGTTCATTTGGTGGATTGGTTCAGTTTCTCTCTCTCTTCTAATTAATAAAATTAATTTAGAAATGAAAAGTATCTGTAGGTAATTCACTAATAATTCTTTTTTCAATACCCTCTCCCTTGTTCTAGCAAATGACTCTTAACGTACTAAAATTAGTGAAATGTTTTAATGAAATCAGCCCACCCCTCCCTCAGATTGTTAATGTCACGGAATAGCATTGAGTATTTTTATCATGCAAAATTGTACAACTCCCGAGGGACCGGGGACGGACAAAACCCGATGTAGCTATACGCGAACGAAGTCTGCCATTAAAATTGTGTTGCCATCAACCCAGCCTATATGTACCTATTTGTGTATACTGCTAGGCCTAAGCCTCCTCTTAGGATGAGAGCCCAGTGCGGATTAGAAACTTCACACACACAACAAATAAATTGCTTCGCAGATTTTTGCAGGTTTTCTCACGATAATTTCCATCAGAGTAAAGCTCAAGGGGAATTTCTAATGTAATTTCGCACGTAATTTCCGTACCTTCTCTAAGTTCTTCTCTAAGTCTGAGTCCTGATTGGAGCCCACGATCCACTGCTTGAGAGGCCATAGATCAAACCAATAGACCATCACGGCTTAAAATTGTGAAGGAACTGTTTATCGCTTGTCATTTACTCCTTCAGTCAAACTTACCCAAACTTCTGCTGAAATATTACGGATTGATATAGCATTGATATGACACATTGCATAACTTATGCTGAAACGAAGGTTTTGGGTCTACGCTAGCTGACGAGGTTTGCATACTTTTTTTTTGCTGGCTGTACTTGTATTGTCATCCAAACTACATTTGCATACCAAATTTCAAGTTGATGCCATTAACCGATGAAGATTCCGTCCTGTGGAGATGATCCTGGCCGGACTACCAGGATGTCACTACCAGATTATTGTATTGTCACGCAATTTACATAAGTATACTTAATTTCAATTTTTATGGAAGTGGCTCGAATTTAACTTGCAAGATTTGATTACAGACAGACAGACAGACAACGAGACAGGTAAAACTAAATAAAAGCTTGTAAAATAGACGAGCAGCGCTAGCTGCATGCGTCGCGTGCGACGGATTTTACCTGCACCCGCTCCCGCTCCGTGCACCCCGCACCAGCAGGGCTACTACGAAACTCCAAAATCGAAGTTCGTGTCGTGCGGTCCCTCTGACACTTATGCTATTCAATACGAGAGCGAGAGGGACGGTACGATACGAACTTTGAATTTCGAGTTTCGTAGTAGCCCTGCAGGTAGCGTAGGCCCTTAGGAGTATTCCTTTTGGTTCTGCGCTTAGTATAAGCTTTGATTAACTTTTGAATGTCTCGTCAACAGTAGCAATAGAACTGCTTTAGCTTTACATATTTTGTACAACAAATACCAAAAAATATGACTGATAAAACAGAGATGCAAAGCTTAAATCTATTGTCAAGAACACATTAATTTCTAAGGCGTATTACAAAATTATTATAATTATGGATGTTTAGAAATAATGCCGATTGGCGATCCCTTACTTCAAATAGCGAATGTACCTACTTATACTGTTGTGTTAAAGACTTGTGATGTTAATCATAAAATAACGTTTTAAATCTGTTTAAAAAAATTATCTCGTTGAGTTTCTTGTAGGATTCTTCTCAACAGGGGTTTTTCCGAACCGGTAGTTGTTTTTTTTTTAACCGGCTTCATTAACATTCATAAATGCTTGTTATAGCCTAAATTGAGTAAAGAGTTTTTAACTTTTTACTTTGGCCTTAGTACTATGTGCAAAAGTACATAGTACTAGAGCCTCGCAAAAAGTTTATGGCCACCACTGGCTGTATGTTATCACGTCCCAGTCTAACAATGAGAGACGGACTTTGCCTTTATGAGAAAAGTTCTCATCTCGAAAACTGTTTTGACTGGACAGAATTATCGACAGCATACCACAGAGCTATAAGAAAACTAAGTGGAATTGAAACTGTAACCCATTCAAGGCACTCAGTCGCCGCCGGCTGTACAGTGATAGTCGAGTTTGCTAACTGGATCTTAGCCGAGCCGAGACGAGTTCTTTAACTGCATTGTACGACTTTAACGTAACACCCGTATAAGTTAGTTAAGGCGGTAATCGAGCAGAGCTTTTTATTTCTATTTCTATTTTAAGGAGAATTTAACAAGCGATTTATTTTATAGTTTTGTGAGCATCACGAGTGATATTTTTTCTTTGTTTGTTAACAAAACCAATGATCTCGTTCCCCATTATGGTTAGGCCATGGGGAATTAGATCATTGGTTTTTTTCCTAAATAGAAAAGTTGAAAACCCTCGACATTATTATTTCAAAGTTTAATCTCATGAACGGCTGACTCGATTTTTAATGAAACATAGCTAGCAACAAAATGCTCATTCACATAAAAAAAACCCTTATCGAAGTCCGTCTATCCGTTTGAGATCTAGGATGCCACAGACCGACAGACACCAGACAGACGTTGTCATCAAAATTATAACGCCCTTCTTTTTGAGGGCTAAAAATGGTTTGACTGAATGAGATACGGTTGCTGCAAAAGATGGTTCATCAGTGATGTGATTGTTCTTAAATGTGTATTTATATTAAGTCGTCATAGGGCGCCGCAGTTGAAAATTTTCAAACTTAAGGCCGGGTGCACAACTTCCTGATAAGTTCCAGGCGTATTACAAATATCAGTGGTTTATTTGAACAAAATACGTACCTACGTCATTTGTATCCTTAGTTAATATTTGTGTTGTTTTAGCATTGAAAATGAACTTGGAAATTATTCGAAACGTATTAGCATTTTGTATTGTGTTTGTGATAGGTGTGTCTGTGTGGCATATAAAATGTGTTTAATACCTGGAAGTGAAGTGGACGGGTTACATGAAATAGTAATAAATAACGTGTCGTACAAACACCGCTGTCTTAGTAACACGTGTAGCAATGGAGTAGTGAGGTAAAAATGTTGCAGTTCTGAAGTGCTATTCTGACTATCTGAACCCCTGATTCTCTGTGCTATCGACATGAAAGTACCTAAATTCCAAGCAAGATTCCAAAGTACAACGTTTGATACAACGTCACGATCGAGATTGGTCTCGATGAAACCGAGAAATGAGACTCTGAGCAATAATTAGATCTGTAGCCGACTCCGGTTGACGGTACAGAGTCGCGATCAATTTGCTGCTCTTTTATTGGTTTTTACGAGATCCTATCGGCTTTTGATATTTTTATTACGTTTCAAGAACATTGTTACGAAGCAGAGTCAATCAAGAGACGATCAATTGTTGTTGTCAACTAATTCTTTACACGCAACATTTATGTATGTACCATCAGCCAAATATGTGGTCTACCACCCTAAAGTTGATAATCGTTTGCATGTCAAAAATAATAATAGGTCTCTGTCAACATGAAAGTTCGACTTTACCGACATATTCGTTTGATAGGAACTTGTTTAAAAATTGATAGACCACTTATTTGGCTGATAGTACTGTAAGTACATACGCATTTGACTTCAAAAATATATAGGTACGTAATATTATTTACTATTTACGATTCTATAAGATTTTTTTGTTATACAATATTATGCTAGTTTACACTTATTGTTTCGCACTTATGGAAAAAAAATCTACAACGAAGAAATTTTTGAAAATCTGCGTGTCTATGTCTAATATCATAAAGGTGTCTATGAAAAATTAGCTTCCCAATATATTTTGCCATTCGGTAAAGAGTTCTTTAAATAATCTTACTAAAATGATTTAATTTCATAAAACTAAGTATCTCTGATACCATAAACCAAAACTCACACAAATAATTGATCTCGAACATTCACAAGGTAGGTAACCAAAAACTTTTTCTCAAATATGTAAGTAAATAATTTATAAAAACTACTTACTTCAATTTTCAAGTTTACTTTGATAAAAGGAGACTAAAAAAGTGATTTAAATAACGTGAGTCAGGAGTGTTTTTAAGTAGGCTCTCACTCCTTGCGCTGAGGCAGAAAAGATTAATTGCAGAATCGACAGTTTTAATTAGTTTCGTAATTAACAGGCTGGCGCCTTCCACGCGAACTAAAATAAATTACCTTTTAATACAATCACTTCAGCGGACTTTGATTAAATTGTTAGTCTACGGCGACACCGCCTGTTTGCAGATTCTTTGAGATTTTACGAAAATTAAACGCATACTTCTTAAGCAGGAATTTATCTCTGACTGAGCTCGGAATAGACAAGATTTGGGTACGGGGATTTTTAGAATAACAGACGATGCTTTTCATAAATATCTCTTAGAACTGCGGAAGTATTCTACAGTTTTCTTAAAAGAATGCTACGTATTTACTTATTTCAAAAATGTTAGATATTGGAAAAATACCTATAGCTGTATAATACTGGTGACTTGGCAGTGTCCCGGCGCATTTCGTGTCTAGTTTCTGTTTCTGTTGCCGTTGTCCGCGTTGCAGAATTTAATTTAAAATAATTATTAGTTTGACATTTTGACACCTTATACATCTCCATTTCTTTATTTTAATATTTTTTATAAATTTTTGACCTTGCAGGCTTTTTACACCTCTAAAGATTGTTTAATTTAATTTAATTAATTTAATGAGTTTACTTTGACATTTAGAGACTATATACATCTCTGAATTATTTAGATTAGGAATTTTATTATTAACTCTGGGACTTTATACATCCCCTTGCTATATTTAAGGCTGTATATTGTTAAGCTTATGGAATTTAAACTTTTATATTTTTAGTTTAATTTCTACTCACAGACTCGCGACGTCGAAGTTCCAAGACGATCCCATGGAGGTTATGGGAACGGAAGCAATACCATGCCCTCGGTACCGCTCTGCTTTCAGAGCATGACATGAGTGCGTGTGAGCTAACTTTGGGGGCGGCAGACGTGAGCTTGCCTTCGGCTCCAAAAGCTTAATGGTTACTTGACCTGAAATGTATATTTCAGAATCAAATTATTATTATTATTATTATTTAAAATTTATGACTGCGAAATGTAAGCATATTAGATGTTTAGTTTTGTAACTAAGGGACCCCATACATCCCTGTATTATTATTATTATTTTTTGTATTTTTTTTCTTTGATTGTATACTGTAGTTTTTAAGTATTTTATTTGTAATTATTTTATTATGAAAAAATGACTTTCTGCCAAGTTTCTTGCGGCGCATTCTTCTTGGCAATGATGGTCTTTCTGAAAGCGCTGGTAGTAAAAGTGCTCATTGCGGCCTATTTACTAAATAAATGATTTGAATTTTAGACTTTTATTAAAAAGGTACAATTGAAGTTACACTAAACTATCCTAAAAATTTGATTTGAGTTTGATTTGAATTTGAATTTAATAATCTGCTGAAATTTTGATTGTTTGAGATTTTTGACTTAAGCTGTCTTCTATGTTTAACATATTACATTGTCCATACCTACGACGTCTCATTTGGTAATAGCCTTAGTATTTGAAACTTTTAATTTAATCTGTAAAATTCATTCATCCATTCATAATCGTTATAACGACGATGAAGTCCCAATACCTCCTACCTAATAGACCTTTGACATGTAATTCAGGGTCTTAGCATCCCTAGCCAAACCTTTAAGTAGTATGTTCCAGGTTTATCAGTTGGGTGATATGGTTCTTCATCGTCGATAACGGAACTATTGTAGTTATTAACAATAAAAAAACAAATAGACTGTTTTAACTGCCGCTTGATTGTCAATACAAGTTATTAAGTATACATCCATTGACAGCGCAAGCCAGATCCGTTAAAATCCATTTTATTTAATCCAAAAAAGAATGCGGCACATTGTACCAGGCGTAATTCGTCACAATCGGAATGGTGACAATTCCCTCGGGAGAGCTTTGAGAAAAATTGTCGCTAACGAGCTTGTTCCCCCCACCCCCCTCTTTTAATCCACGTCCCCTTTATCCGCACCACTTTAAAACCCCTTTGCTATTTTCTGCACGAGAGAATTATCAAGAAAAAGTAAGAGAACGTTTAATCGTTGTCTACCTATTTTTCAATTAAGCATTATTAATTTGTTTTATTTTTCCCGTTGTTGTTCCATTCTTTAAGGCTTAGTGGCTCATTTCATTTCATTTACTTTAATTTACATTTACAATTTTTAATTTGTATTTTTTTTAATGAGACTGATTTTTCTACATTTCACAAAGGTGGTTTTTAATAGCTATAACTCTTAGGGGATGTTTCACCATCCATTGATTAGTGTTAACTGACGGTTAAATGTGATGCCGTCTCCGTCTATTCGAACAAAACAAATAGAGACGGCATGACATTTAACCGTCAGTTAACACTAATCAATGGATGGTGAAACAGCCCCTTAAGCTTGCAGGGCAGGCCCAGTGCAACAGGCTAAAGGTGCCGGTTAAACAAGGTAAAACCAAAATTACTCGTTATAATATAACAGTGCAAAATAATTCTGTTATACTTCCATGAAAGTTTTTTTATCAAGTATTTTTTATTATGGTAAGTATAACCTGATAAAGAACAATTTGGTTGCGACATACACTCCAACCTATTAAAGAAAGACTAAAATATATTTTATTGTTTATATATCATATTTTTGTACTTCATGTTTTTCGCAGCATTAAAAGAATATCACAATCTTGAACTCGATCTGAAAGTCTCCGTCGGAATTATGAAATTATTTAAACCTTTCAAAGACAAGACCACGAACGAAAGACGTTGGAATAGGCAAATTTGCTCACCGAGTGCGCTCTTTTCGATAGAATTCAGCCTCATTAGCGATTTTCCATTCGAACGAGTCGCCAGAAAGACGGGGAAAGATGCTGGCAACTCTTATTCTCATAATAAGACAGCGGATGCTGGCTGAATTGGAGAAAATGGTATCCTACCTGCGTTTTCAGTTCGATCGGAAAATCATGTGTCTATTGTTAGGTGTTCAGGATCTAGTTGAGAGAAGTAGCTAAGCTACTATTCTTTCATTTTGAAAATAGGAACTGAAATTTAACTATGGTTACTTTTGGTTGTAAATTACTCTAAGTTGCCATCTACGTTTATCTCAATCTATTTGCATGCAAAACGCTGGACAGATTAAATAGTTAGATAATAGATATTATATGGCTTCACAAAACAGAAAAAAAAATCGCACAAGTGCAAGTTGGACTTGCGCACCATGGGTTTCGTACAGTTTTTTAGGTATTTATGATTATCCAGTGTTAACAGGACCCTGTTTTGAAGCAAAATGTACGTAGAGTGGAATAATTTTAGATTGGTTACTAACATGCGAAAGTTTTTTATCTATCTATCTATCTATCTATGCACAGATAAACATACAATTAGGATTTTCAGACTGTCCTTTTAGGTTTTGATTCCCTGGCAATTTGTATGGAAACTTCTTGTTTAATGACTGTATCTTTTGATTGCTTTAACTTAGCAGTTTCATTTTTTTTAATCCGAGTGTTTAATATTAATTTCAACTTCAGACCTCTAGGCGCTTCTGAAAAAAAAGGGTTCTGATGGACAGATAGGCAAACGGACAAACGGACTTTTTGCTAAATGAGGTACGGAACCGGAAATACGCTAATCATAAATAGGTTCACTGAGCATAATTAGTCAATTTCGTTATAAAATATCACTGACATTCTGCCGTATTGAATCTGAATGCTCGTATAGAGCTCATTTTACAAACATCTATCCGGTATGGCTACATTTTTTTATGAACAGTTGTCAATTATCTTTTTACTCTATTCCACGCTAGATGGCAGCACAGCACATACTTGTGCATTAGATTCTCAACGGTATAAAAATGTCGTAAAGTTTTCGTTATGCTACCGTTTCAAAAGTAGGTAATTAGTTATTTTTTTCATAAAGAAGTTACGACCAATACCCTAATCGCCAAGATTTTAAAGTATGTACTCGTATTAATGGCCATATGAGCATTTCCGACAACAACGGTTACGGTACAAACCTGGATTTATTGACATTTCTTCATGTTTTATCTATTCCGTGTATACGGTCTTCTGCAATATTCAAAGTCAAAATATCTTTATTCAATTTAAGCTATAACAAGCACTAATGAATGTCAAAAAAAAACTACCACCGGTTCGGAAAAACCTCTATTGAGAAGAATCCGGCAAGAAACTCAACGAGGCATATTTTTTAAAACAGATTTACAATATTATTAAATGATTTACATCACAAGTATTTTACACAACTTTATTTTTTTAACTCAGTAGGTTCGCTTTTTGAAGGGATCGCTAATGCGGATCGGAATTATTTCCAAATATCCCTGTCCATGATTTAATCATTAACTTTATAATACGCCTTTGCTATTAATGTCTTCTTGACAATATATTCTTAGGTATAACATAATTTTGTATAATTAATAGGCAAATCAATTACTTAGGTACCAATAATTAACTTCAAGAAGCCATCCATTGCGTGGGTAGGTACAGCATTTTTAAGGCGGAAGAATTCAAAAGCAGATTGAAAATCAAGTACTGCTCCAAATCTATTTCACCGAAGCGACGGTCGGAAATAGACCACGCGCCTTTTCCCATTTCGTTTGACGACCGCGATGAAAAATGTCCAACAAAGGATTTTTAATCAAGTAATCAGCGCTCTTTTATCTACAGTTAGTGAGGCCATCAGCGCTAGTTAATCTCCGGCTTAAGCCGACTACCCAGGATATAATCATAAAAGCTCAACTTTCCACTGAGTGGTAATTGTAATCGACCACTTTCCATCCATTAGCTGGGATAGGCCGCGGGTAGCCACGCACTGCAGTCGGATTAATCCGAGACGGATTTAAGAATTTGGTTATCTCAAGCTGGCAGATACGCCGGAGGCTTGGAAATGAGACATACATAACTACGTACCTACTGTACGAAATTATTCAAGTAAGTCCTTTAGTTAACCCTGATTTAAGAGGGAAAGTCGTGCACTGAAACCTAACTATCATTAAGCAGAGTTTCCACCAGAGATGTGTTGCAAGGAATATGTTTTTCATTAACCAATGGAAACGCTTCATTTACCTCGCCTCGCTCCGCTCAGCTGTTTCCACCAGAGATGTGCTGTGCGAGGATGTGTAAATGAAAAACACATCCCTCGCAACACATGCTCGCACATTAGTGGTGGAAACGCTGCTTAATCGTCTTTTCCAATATCTACCATAAAAATAGTTGGGAGGGCAAACATTTTCGACAAATCGGCATATTTCGAGGATTTCCACGATTATTTTTGTTAAATAAGAGGCGAGCGAGGTACATTAAATGTATGTATATTTTAGAAAATTATTTTGTAGTAGGTATATTTTGGGCAGGCTCAGAATTTTTGAATTTCCACGGGTTGATATGTATTTTCTCGTATTTAAGTGAATTTGCTCTTTTATTCTTAAGAGAAAATAAATATCTTAAAACTTAACGAACTAAATACGTGTGCGAATCAACATACAAGTTTTGCTTAGAGCCTTTTCACACCGGCGATTTTCGGGCGAGTTGGAAGCGAAGCAAGCACGCAACGGTTTCGTCGCGAGCGCGCAACGATTTCGCTGCAAGCGCGCAGCGAGTTAGCTGCTTAAAGCACCAAGAACGCCATAATTTTACTTACTTTTATGTAGCCGATCGTTGTACGTTAAACTAAGTCGTTAATGAGTCTGCTCCGCTCGCGGTGCAAAATGGTTTTAAGTTAAGCATAGATATGGATATGCAATGTAAACAGTTTTGCAGGGTTATGTGCAAAAAAAAACTATGTAAAAAATAATGTCAAATAAATACTTACATTCATTAATTCAATGAAAATAATGATATTTTTGAGAATGTTCTGTAGAACGTAATAACGTGGACTCAATGTTATTATACTAATTGATCTTAATACATATAACAAAGTACTACGCAATTGCAAATTAAAGTGTCATTAATAGTACTGTAGTAATATTATTTTTGTAAACATTCTATAAATTAACCTAAATTGTTAAACTGTTTAACAGCGCCATCTAGTTCATTTCTCGTGAACACCTAACAAAATCGCCACCTCTCGTGTTCAAACGATTATAGAACGTAAGGTGTCCATCCACTTATGCAGGCCATTGTACAATGTACATTGATACCTGTGAGCAGTGTACGCTGTCGGTAACGGTCGGCCGGATAGGCCGCACTTTGTTCGAACCGAAGCCGTCGCGGCGTTCTGCGTTCTGCTTTCACCCTTACGGAATAATTTTAAAGTGTACATTAACATTTTATGCACGGTTCGTTTGGTCGTTGCTCGATAACCGCTGAGAAGGCTATTTGGTTTTGATTATAATATGATATTTAGTTTACGGTATCGCAAATTAAAATCAATAAGTATGGAAAAATTATAAAAGAAAAAATAAGCACGCTTTAGTGGGAATGTCTGGGTTTAATAATTATTTAAATTAAGTATATTTACTTGTCCAATCTAATCTAACTAATTAATCAAATATTAAACGAGCCAGTCTTGTAAGTACCTATATTTATTTCTTCCGAGGAGGAATATGGGGGCTTTCGGTAGCGAACAATCGATAAATTCGACCAATAGTTGCAATAGCCCTGTCTCCCACTGTACTCGTATCCGCATCCTGGTCTAAGATCCGAACTTGAAAATAACAGAATGATACCTATTTTATAATAAATTTAGTATATTAGAAAAAATACATAATATTAGAAATGGATTTGCTAAGAAAATTCTAGACAGGCTATTTTTAATTATTTAAAAGAAATGATATTTAAGTAATACATTTTTGTTGCATCATCGAGATAATAAAAAAAAATTTTATTGACTTAAAGTATAAAACCTATAGAATATGTAGACGTTGGCTTTGCTATTGTTGACCAGGACGAACTACTGGATTGCCAGGTATATACTTAAACAGTTATGTCGATGCCAGTTACATTAACTTGATTAGATAATATAACAAATTGTATATCAACGTAAGCGCTATTTTACGTTGATATAGGGTTTTCTGCATTTAATTAAATATTGTCTGATTACTGATTACTAAATATCATTAAAAATTATTTAAAAAAAATACCTGTCCAGGACTTTTTTTTTAGCAAAACCATTCCTAATATATTTTCTAATATACTTGATTTATTATAAATACATTTCATTCTATTATCAGACTGGTGCAGATCTTTTCAAGTTCGTATCTTATATTATTGGTAGGTATTTTGAAACCCCCCCCCCCGTGCTGTATGAAATCTCCCTGTTCATAATAAAATCCAATGTCATAATGCTGGTCATCACCTATGGTTTTTGAACGCATAATTGAGGATTTACTATATGGGTGTAGATAAACTATTTTATGTTCTTCTCAGGTTCTCAAACTTTCTCCATACCAAGTTTCATCACGATCGGTAGAGTACTTTCAGCGTGAAGGGGTATTAAACAAACATACTCACTTTTATAATATCAATAAGGATGGATCATGGGACAATTGACACCAATTGCGTGGTTTCTAATTTTTTGCTTTGTTTTTCAACTGTTTTATATGGACGATGTTTTTTAACTGTATGTTATTCAGTATTGTTATAAAACTATCCTAATCTAACCTATAGGGTTCTACAGGATAGTCCTGTAATATATTTTATCCAGTATAGTCTTAGATTTTATATGACTAGTATAGTTTAGAATTTTAGAATTAAATCGTTCGCCTATATGAAAAATCAAAATGAATCAAATTGAATGGTCCTATCAAGCACTTAATTCATGAGCCGGCATGGAACCTTTTCAGGGGAAAGTCATTATGATTTTCGTTGTGCGATCTCACTATGACGCTTACTGTGAGGTACTTCCATGGTGTCTCATCAATTAAAGTCCATGACCGTACTCCTGATATTCCAACGTCCATTTTATCTTAAGCACAAATGCACATAAATCCGCGTGTGTGGTGTAGTGCAGGCATTCCGGGGCGTGACGCTTGGCGACCGCAAGTGTCAGAGCGGCGTTTGCCGTTTGTTAACGGTGCTCGCTTCACGCTCTCTTGCGTGCCTGTGACGCCTGTGCGGGTTCCCACCCGAATCAGCACACTCATATTACAGACTTGCATTAAGAAGCAGGCCCGAAGTTTGATACGAAGTGCAAAATTCGAACTTCGTATTTTACCGTCCCGCTGATGCTTCTATTATTTAATTGATGTCATGATTAAAAATCAGAATAGATCGAAACTAATCGGATCGTTCGTGATCTAAAGATTAGGAATAACAGTTCAGAGAGGTAATGCGGCCAGTGTCTTGGGGTCAATGCCTGTGGCAGAAAATATTGACGACATTTTTACTTTGTAGTTTAAGTAGTTTATATTTCATTTTAATTTTGTATTTTTTTTATAATATTAATAAAGTAAATATTTGTTTTAAGAGTTGTTAATTAGGTAAGTTTAATGAAAGATTATTAGCCTTCAAACGGGTGTACTCGATTGTACTTATGTCAAAATAATTGTGGTTTTAAGTAGTACTTTTAAAACAACAAATAATATATTTTATTTTAATAAATTATGTCTCACGAGATCTTGAGTAATATCTGCTTTATTATTTTAATCTTCAATAACTACCCTTTTTCCGATTTGAATTGATGTTAATTTTTTCAATCAACTTAGCAACTTAATAAAGCAAATTTAAAAAATAGTTGATGTAGAAAATAATTGCGTATTGTGTACGTGATAAAATTATTCAAACCTTTTTTTTTAAAGGTATAGTTGACCAAATAAGTAATTAACCTTTTTAGTGACACTTATACTACTAATCAGAAAATTTACAAGGCTGATGAATACATTGATTAGGACGTAAAATTGTCTTTAATATCTATTTTGAATAAATAAATTATCCTTTGCACAATAATTATGACTAAAGTAAGTGGGTGAAGACTATACAATTTAACCTCGCTAAAAGGTTGACTGTACGAAACAAAAGACTGGAAAAAGTTCCACAATGACACGAAAATTACAACAACATAAAACTTCCATACTAATTTTAAGCTACCAGCTTTAAAAAGTCAAAATCACCATCTTATTTTTACCATGTTTGAGCAAATAAATGACTGATTACAAACTTCTCAAACACCATCCAAATTATAGTTAAAAAGAAAATAAGTTTATTAATTTACCGTAATCTCTAAGACTTAAGTCTAATATACCTGACAATATACGGTAGGTTAAGTAGGTTTAAAAATAATTATGCACTTTACTAAAGAAAATTAAATTATACAAACAATGACAACTAAAATTAAAATAAACAAAATAAAATCAACAATCAATTAAAACAATATGCAAATCTTAATATTAATATCCACATGCTTCGTCAAATTATTAAAAAATAAAATATAGAAATAACACATTGATACATCCGCAACAAGCCTCGCCAAACCTTATAAACTATACATATAAACAAAAAACAACAATTTTTAACAAACTTATACAATCCCCGCCAGTGTCCTGCCCGACCCAAAGGTCCCCATTACACCCGCGGCGTTGCCCCGCTGTCACTTCATGTTCACAAGGTAGTAGTGTGAACTATTCTTGATCTCGACGTACACTACATACGTCTAATTTGTCATATTTTGTTTTTAATTTGGTTGAAACTTTACATATTTACCACCATATTACATCAATTTAATAAAATTAATAAACGTTGTTATTGCGGTACCATTTAATGAGATAGGAACCCAGTCAAAGGCATACAAGAAGTTTGTTTGTCCATGCCCATTTTCTTCTACATACACTTAAAAGAGCTTAATCTTAAAGCTGTAAGTATTCCGATATTCCTACAGGATTGCGATAAAATCCCAAAAATTTAACCGTTAGGTTTAGTGACATTAAACTAGGCACCCATGTTAATTATGCAATATTTATGAAGACTACGGGGTAATTTTTGGTAATACCCACGGTTTTTTTCCAAGAGTTTTTTCCAAGGTTGAGCGCACCACTGTGATCCTCCAGGAACATCTCTACCACATTTCTGTCAGTTAGTCATGTTCCTACATACTTTATACAAATAAATAAAATCATCAACAAAAATACAAGATAGCTTAATAAAACAAAATCATTCTATCAAAATTATGCATCACTGTTTATTGCTATGCAATCATCGTCATCCAATTGACGCTCAATCCTGCGCGTCATAACGTGATTACTTAACTGAAAATTGATTGCGTAAATGAATTGTAATACGCGATAATTCCTGATTGGACCTGAGGGATTGGACCACGATAAATGGGATTTGACGATTAGCTGCATGTTAGTAGGTATCAATAAAAACTCTGAATAATTGTGTAGTTTTCTGGGTAAAAAAATGTTATTCTATTTAGTTTGTCAGTTTGACTATCAGAAAATATTAAACACGTATTTTTTTATTTTGTCAATACAACAAAAAATTACAAAGATGAAGCGCATCGAATTTTGAGAGGGGAGGCTCGTGACGTCACGTCGTGCTAAAATTTGTTAAAATTTTTAAACTCATCTTATTGGTTATGCTATAAAAACTACCTTCATGCAAAATCATCATCATCTCAAGCCTCTCTCAACCAATTTGGTGTGGGCCTCCTTCAGCTTTCTCCACGTCGCTCTATTCTGAGCCGTCTGCATCCAGTTACTGCCCGCAACTCTCCCGATGTCATCCCTCCAAAGCAAATGAATGAATCCCATTTCAGGAATGCCGAGGGCCTGGGTTCGATTCCCAGCGCTGGTCTTATTTTTCTGGTTTTTCTATGCATCTATATTTCAGTTTGTATTTTCAATATGCATTGCATTTTGTAAAAGTAACAAAAATTTGGAATTGAAATAAAAAAATACAAAAAGATTCCAAAAAAACAATCTTAATTTGATTGATTAATAACGACATCTCTTATCCGGGTGAGCGGTTAGTTCCAATGGGGTGCTGTAAGTTTCTCGTTGAGAGCTACAGCATAGATGTTGCTAGTGTCGCTGCTTAAGTGACTAAATAAGAAAACAAACAAGCTGAGATATGTGGTACATAGGAGAAATTCGTGTCTGTATCACTGTCCAGTGGTGGTGTAGGGGTATACTCGTAAGACGTGGCACGGAATGCCGAGGGCCTGGGTTCGATTCCCAGCGCTGGTCTTATTTTTCTGGTTTTTCTATGCATCTATATTTCAGTTTGTATTTTCAATATGGGTTTTACGGGATGACCGTAAAAGTAACAAAAAATTTGGAATTAAAATAAAAAAATACAAAAAGTTTCAAAAAAAACAATCTTAGTCTTTCAACCGGTCTCTTGCACCCCTACGGCCTCCATTCCAGTAAAGCCTTGCACCACGAGTCTGTTTTTCGGGTAACGTGACCAGCCCATTGCCACTTCAGCTTGGCTACCCGCTTTATAACATAGGAAACTTTGCTTCATGCTAAATAAAAAGTTTGATTTTCCGACAAATTGTATGGTTGGAAACACCTTTTTAATTACTTTATTTTATTTAGAAGAAGAAGTTATCTTTTTTTAATGTTCCAAGAAATAGAATACAAGGATAATACAGTTATTTCTGCTCAAAATAGATCAATGGAATAAATTAAAAGCACCCGCGTAGGTGGTACCTAAAAAAACCTAGCGAGACGAGGTATACTTCATCTTGGTCTGATACGTCATTATTACTATTTCGCTCCCTTTCTGTCTCATAACATAATTTGTCTCGTCTCGTTGCTTTATATAATACAGGGTGTCCCAGACTAATATGGGGCTTTAAATTCAAAGTTCGAATCTACTCGGATAACTATTTGCTTTGTAACATTTTAAAATAACTTGAATTTAGATAATTTATTGATCCTCAAAGTTTAGTTGCTAAATCAGTGTATTGGACATGGCGGTGATATCGTTGTCACTTGGTACGGAGGCCTTCAAACATTTTTTGACATTTAGTTGACATCTCACAGACAAACATTTAACAAAGCGCTGTCAATTTTGAATTGCATCGCATACATTGAAAATTGCATTTAATCTGTCATCTCCCAGTAACAATCAAAAAACAAGTTTGTGCCTCTGGCAGAGGACAGGTTAATCTGTGTGAAAAAAAATAGTGATCATATTTTTAAAAAGTTGCAGAACAAAAGTCACTCAGTTATGTGAGTAGAATCAAACCTTGGATTTAAAGCCCCATCAAGACCCGACTAAATACAGGGTGACTCCTAAGTGGTGAACAAATATTACTTATAGTTTCTAACGCAAAGCTTATCTAGGCAAGTTAAGTGCATTAGCTCTTATAGCTAAGAATCAAATTATAATTAATTAATGTTACTTAATTTTTGATAGTTAAAATGAAGGATTATGTGGTCACCCTGTTTTACATTTGAGATTGTCAAAGTTATCTTTTTTAACGTTTTCACTCATCAAATACAAAGAGGTTGATTAGAAACATGCCGTGCCTATGAACTCTAACCACTGGGAGGCCTGCCAACGCTTCGTCTTCCGGTTCGTGGTTGCTTCTCGAGGACTTTTCTTCCCCAAGCAACGGTTATCTGTTCTTCGTGCGATGTAGCCCGCCCATCGCCACTTCAACTTTCATATTTTTCCAGTTATCGGTGGCTTTAGTTCTTCGACGAATTTCCATATTCCGGATTCTATCGCGTTAAGAAATTCCAAGCATAACTCGTTACGCACCTATTTAACTACCTACGCAGGTATTACTTACCTGATGCTTTTGTACTCGAATTCACATTAGTCTAGCATTAAGGTACTTAGTTCAGAAAAAGCAACTATGAGCGAGTCGAGAGGGCGGGACGACGATAAAATGAAAATGAGGGGGTGGGGGGCTCGTTAGCGCGGTCTTCTCAGTGCGCGATTGTCACGAGCTCGATGTTTACCCCTTAGACAGAAAAATGAAATGAACCCTACCTCCATAAGCGTAAAGTTTCATCCACTTTGGAAAAATATTGTTAAAAACGCTGACGAAACAAAGAACGCATAAAATTCTGAAATACAAAGGATTTTCAGAAATGAAACAGACGTTATATCTAATTAGATGATTCGTTCGTTGCTTTAGTGGAATCGACGTGCGGTTCAGTAGCACCTGCATCCGTTCTGTTTTAAAGGTAAGTATACCTAGTGCCATCCACGAAGACGCGTGATTTAGTCAAAATTAGACATTAATGACATTGTAATAAGAACCACGGCACGCTTCATCGTGAATGACTCCACCTATAGGTAACTACTTCCAATAACACTTGATTTTTTCTTGAACTTATAACTAAAAAGTAAACTTCTTTCAAATTATTATAGTCTTTTAAGATGTTTACGAGTAGCAGCCGTATGCATCTTAATCTGTTATTTTTTTCTTACAAAAGTTGCCTGTGGAGATCCCTCTGGAATGTAAGTCTCCTTCTATGACTTATTTATTATGCGACGATACATACAGTCACTTTTCTGTCAAGCATTAATAAGTAAAAATAAGATAAAAAGCATTACAAAGTGGTTTCAAAATGATAATTGTGAAAACAACTCAATCGAATAAAGCGTTAGTTTTAAGTCGCTCTATTTTATTAATTGTCCCACACTATGTTCAACGTTCCTACAAATTTTCAGTTGAGCCAAATAAACAGACGATTATTTTAATTTATCTTTTTATTATCCTATTTCTACTAATTTAAAGTATAATTTAAATGTAATTGCTGAAATATTTGGTATTCAAATTCTGTATCAAAGTCAAAGTCAAGGTCAAAATATATTTATTCAATTTAGGCTATAACAACCACTTATGAATGTCAAAAAAATCTATTACAATCTATAGTACAAAACTAATTGCTAATGAAACCAAATTAAAGTAACGAATAACTTGGTCTCCCGTGCCTTCACTGGCGCAATTTCATCTCCGAGGCAACGATGTTATCTGTATGCTATCTGTGGTGAATGGCGCGAGCAAACAACCCGCGAGATATCACAGGTGTCGACGCACACAGGGGTAAGCTCGTCGTGACACTGAGCCATGCCATGAAGCAGCTTACATAGTTTAACATTAAATAGTTTTTAAAAACCGCTCGCTCTATTTTTTTTCTATACTACCTATACTACCGGGGATCCGACCAACTAGCCGAAAATCTCGATTGCATAGGCCAATAAAAGTGGCGTAGCAACGCCACCTCTGCCGTGTAAGGCTACAGTAGTAGGAGCAGATTCGAATTCGCCACGGCGATCTAAAGATTTATTTCGTTTTTTTTTTTTAATAGTGGGGACTAGGTACCAAAGTAAAACGGGATGAACGTAAAAAATGAGTTTCTAAATCCGAATCACATTTATGTAAATGGCTTTAATCATCGATAGACATATCATACAGATATTTTTAAATTATAAAAAAGCCGTGTTAGCCTATAGCGGGTGGACAGGTGCTCCCGAAATTTTGCCTTAGTTGCTTTGCATGCATCATGATTACGTAATGCACACCAACATTGTGCTCCAATAACATCTAATCCATAATAAACGAACTTTATCTATTCATATTAAAATAGGTTCTAAATTATCATTCTTACGCGCTCTCTAATAAAATAATGAGTGATTTTTCGAACCCTGGTAATTTCAATGAATAGTGAAACGCGAGACAACTGCTAAAAGCAAAAAAAGTGTCTAAATAGCACTTTGCCACCTCCTTTCTTCTTAAGCCACGTCACACATACACTCCTGGCCGATGAAAGAGCTCTCTTGGGGCAAACGTCGGACCTTTTAATGGTAACTGCTCTCTCGCTTGTCGAACGAACAATAACAGACGTTCTCGCAGACTTATGTTTTAGCTACTGAGAAAAACGGCGGCAAATTCAATCCGAGATAAGCTTTTAGCTTAATTATTTTTGTAACTAGAGAGCTTAAACGCAAAGAAGTCGTATAATCTTAATAATTAGTAGTTAAAATTGAATTATCTCACAATTTAACTAAACATATGGAGACCATTTTACCTATGGAGATAAATTTAATTACGAGAAGTTAAAAATGAAATTAAAGTTATACATATTTATGTTTATAGGTATTTCTGGAGGGCAAACGGGATTGCGAGGGGATTTAGCTTGGTCCTATCTCTGAAAAAACGCATTGTATATTGTATTAATTATACTGGGTTTTTTAGTGAAAACTGATTCAATAAGATCGATAATTTCGATAGCTCTGTCATCAGCGCAATTTACTAGTAATCTCATCTGCATGAACATAGACAGCACAGCATGAATTTTGCCTTGAAATGCTGCGTTAGAAAAAATAAATACAAGTACAAGCTTTGTTTAGTTTGGGACTAGGTCAATTGGTGTCAAGTGTCCCACGATATTTATTTTTTATTTATTTTTTAAATATTTTTCACGAATTAAAGTCATCAGTGGCGTGGTCTCGTAACAACTCGATTCCTACCGAGCTGACTAAATTCGGCATTCGCCTACTACTCAAATTCACCCTCTTTACTCACCGCTTTAAGGGCCGGTGCAGACGGACAGCACTCAACTGCAATACGGCTGCACTACGACCGTGCAGCCAGCTTGCAGCCGGTGTGCGATTAACAGGACTGCACGGCAACTGTAAGCGGACTGCACAGTCGGTTTGTAGTTTCGATGCAGTTACACTAGCTGCAGCAATACTGCACTCGAACTGCCATTTTGCAGCTAGGTTGCAGTTCAAAAGCTGTCCGTCTGCACTGGTCCTGATATAGAGTCCTTTCTTCTCTGGGCTGTATACCAAAAATGTTGATGTGACGCCACTACTTAGGAGTCACTCTGTATATATCTGTCTGCCTTGGAAAAAGACCAAAAAATTATATCGGCAGCAGATTTTATTTTATTAATAGCATAATGTCATCTCGTTTTCCCGTCTGCGTCATTTTAACCTGTCAACTGAAATTAGGTTACTGCGTCGTGTGAACGAGTTATGCAAATACAGTTATCTGTTTTTCAACGTCCAGTTAATTCAGTTCTTTCCCGTTTGGTTGGCCAGTGCAGGAAAATTGCGCTGTTTTGCATTTTGATGAACAATTTCGCCTCTTTCGGCCATTTCTGCGTAGAGAAATCGATAAAGTTTGCTTGTCAGAAAAAAGTTATCAAGTTTCGTTTTCGAATTGTATCAAAATTGATTTTCGAAAGAAGAAATTGCGTTAATCTCTATTGAAATATAATTAACTAGCTGTTTCCCGCGACTCCATCCGCGTAGAATTCGTTTATCGCTATCCCGTGGCAACTTGCTCGTTTGCCATCCAGTCGAATAAGAAAAAAAAAAAAAAAACTATGCAATTTTCCGGGATAAAAATTGTCCTATGTGGGACTCAAACTATTTGTATTCCGAATTGCGTCTAAAACGGTTCAGTGGTTTAGACGTGAAGAGGTAACAAACAAAGAAACGTACCAACTTTCGCGTTTATAATATTAGTGGGATGTTAGTTCACTGTAGTTGGACAATTTTATCAATTAAATTTAGAGTAGGAAATTTATTTAATTTTTAGGTTCAAATAATGGGCAAATCTACTTCTTTAAATTAACTGTCTGCTGTAAATAAATTTTATTAACACATAATATGTACAAAACAACTGTGTGCTTGCAAATTTTTATTACCTGTAGATAGACGATATTTTTTTTCTTTCTTGCTCTCTTCGAAAGAAAATAGAAACAAGTTGTAAAATAATTGTGGTCTAAAATGTGTTTTCGAATAACATCAACGCTTCATTAACAAGATGTATTTCGCTAACGAATTTTTCCATTCAAAACATTTTCTTAATTCCGCCTTTGTTTACATAAATATCCTATCAATCACGAAAATCTTCCAGAGTGTAAGTATCTCAAACTATTAATGTTTAATGAAACTGTACAGAGATGATTATCCTAAGTCATGTTTATTAAAATTGCTGTGTGAAATTTGATAACAGGAGGAATGTTCTGGCATTGAACTCGATTTTCTGATGGATTTACGTACATACCACTGTACTATTACAAGATTATAACAAGCAAATTTATATAAACTGTTGCCCCCCACGACTTTGGAAGAATTCGTTTCTGCACGTCGCGTGAACTACACAATATTCGCGACAAACTACTTCATGACGATTGACTGAGTATTTTAAGCGTAAAAGCATAACAAGCAAATAAAATATATTCACGTTTGCATTTATAAAATTAGTTAAAAATAGTTAAAAGCACCCTGTAACATAAGTAATATAACATGCTATGCATATAATATGTTTAAAGAGGATTTTTTTATTTTGATTGTTGAATTAAATATCTACAGAATGGTAATTTTTCTTAATCGATTTCATTATAATAGTAGTATTTAGTATTTTTAACTAGTCGGGGCTAGTAGGTGCGGTAATTAGGAGGACGTAGTTAACCTAGAGGAGGTTAAGTTCTAACTTAAGTATTATTTTTGTCCAAAGGATATCGATGAAGGAGAACAGTAAAATAGAGCGCGTGATTCACACGCAGCGTGGAGGCGTCTCAGTCTTAGTCACGTTGGCCACTCGCGACACCCAATCTTTTACGACGTCCAATATCGCCGCAATATGTCGGTTATTCCAACGTGTTCGACATAAATCACCGCCGGCTCGTTATTTTATAGGTTTTAATTTCGGCGTTTTATATCGTGATAACATCTGTGGTATAATGGCGCTGGTTTACGAGGTCGGGTTACGGCCGGCTGTTTACAATATAGATACATTTTTTAATTGTACATGTAGCGTTTGTGACGGGTTGTTGCAGGAAAATGGAGTTGAAAATGTGTGATTCATTTTTTTTAGCCCCACACACACATACATACACCCATGCCATAATAGGAAATGAATAAGTAGGAACAAGTGAACTTGCTGCTTCTTGTGATTTTAATTTTCGATAGTCATCTTACTGCGTAGCAATAGCTACGACGTAGCAGTGCTACGATTTATTTGTAGCAAATTCTACGCACGCCTTTTAGCACCGTATTTGAATAATTACTTAAATAAATATGATAAATATAATTTCACTGACACATACTGGTATTACGATGTTCCGTAGTCCTAGCAAAGAACCTTACTAGATTCGCTATGTACGTCAAGGAAACGGAATCACGTATCAGGGTGGAACCTTTGTGTTACTAATGTCATGTTGAAATCCCATACATCTACCAAATAAATCATAGAGGAATTGGTTATAAAAAGGTTCCACCCTTGTACGTGTTTCAGTTTCTTCGACTGTACGTCCGTCCGTCGGTTTAGTTTAGAAATTGTTAGTTAGAAAGCTTTTATGGATGTACAAAATTAATAGTGATGTGAACAAATCGATGCAATAAAATTTTGAAAAATTTGTGAAAGTTTCAGCTCCGACGCATGACTGGAATTCATGACTGGAATTCACTTATTAAGTACGATGACCTTTTTCTTACTGAACCGTTAAAAATAAAAGTAACAAAATAAATACCTAATTATATAGCGACGTTGCCAATTTCGATTTTTTATAGATACGAGTATGACTCGTTGGTGTGTCGCTGTCACAATGATTTCTAAATGAAAGTAGGAAAACGTAACGCTTGCTTTAATTTCACTTCTCAATAAGTTTCCAAATCAAAGGGGGGATCGAAGATAACTTATAGAGTAATCCAAAAATGTGAATACATCTAGCTTTTAAATTTAGTTTTAGTTCCATAATCATTGAGCTACCAAACATAATAACGTAATTTTCCCCTTCGTAATTACGCCGATGGTTACCTTCCAACTTTCACAAAGTTAAGGGTTAAGGGAATTTGCAAGTAAATTAGCAGCTCAATACGTCGACGATGCGAGCTTGCGACGCCAACTCTGTCCCCTATGGACACCGCGGTTTCTGATACGGAGGACCGTTCACACTAGTTCCATTAGTAACGCAGTAGCATAGATAGTTACTGTTACCATTTTAAAACTAGTCCTAATAATCAATACTTTTCCTCGCCAAAAATTTCATCAGTCATCCTCATCCACCTGTGCACCAGTCTAATTGTCGTGCCGCTGTTTTACCGCACTAGTGACACGGTAATTAGACTTGAGTGCACAGATGAATGAGAATGACCGCCATTCTTTTTCCCTCGCCGTGCACTTAATCTCATCAACGTGTCGCTTTTACATGAAAAAAAGTGAAACGGTAATTGGACGGGTTTATAGTAGTTTGGGTAATCTGTTAATCAAAGTTAGTGTTGAGAAGGGAAACTGCCCCAGGTCTTGAGTAAATTGGAGAGTAATATCAAATAAACGTAGTCATATCTTTCGAAACGCACCCACTTCAGAAATCTAGAAAAAGATGGTCCTAAGAACAAACACTTTAATACCATGATGTCACAACCGTTATTACATATTTTTTTTTACATCAACACGAAGCAAAGCCTACACATGAGTAGATGAAAAAAAATACTAAGCTTTTAAATTCATAACAAAATTCCAATAAACAAATAGCGCAATATTCCGCAGAAAGCAATATTATCTTAATGAATCATTCTATCAAAACAATAAAGAAAATTATCGTCGCAATTAATTAAGAAAGTTCGAATATCAATTTGCTCTCAGTCCCTCGGTTTTACGATTCAATTTATTTGACGGATCATTACTGCATCCCTCCATCACGTCATTATCGTAAGATTTAAGCATCTAATTATTCTGCCTCATTGTGATGAAAGACGTGCAAATGTCACGGTAATCTCGTTGATAGTCCTTCAATTTAATGACCCACATCACCATGTAAAGGTATGTTCGTATGTACATACGGTATTGACTGGCGATATGTAATACAGTGTGCAGTATGGCGTAGACTATCGGATTTGTAAAAAAATGTGTTACTTTTCATCGAGCAGCAAAGTGAAAGGTATTTTTTTTTCATAACACGTTCATTGCCTGTTTCTATTCAGTACTCTGTACTATACTAACCATAAATGCATAAATTGACGTATTTATTAATAATTACATTTAAAATTAATAAATGTTATTGATGATGCATGGATCCGAAAATGATGTATATTGTTTTGAGCTTGTTTGGATTGCGGATTTATTTATTTTCATTTCTCGATATTAAATTTGAATTTCCTGGAGATAACAATTTAATTTAAGTAGTTATATTTATATTTTTGTTTTAAATAAACATATATTTGTACATTGAAAATACAAACTGAAATATAGATGCACAGAAAAACCAGAAAAATAAGACATCACTGGGAATCGAACCCAGGTCCTCGGTATTCCGTACCGCGTGCTATACCGCTACACCACTGATGGTCAACGGTACCGACACGAATTTCCCCTATGCACCTCATATCTCAGCTTGTTTGTTTCTTATTTAGCCACTTAAGCAGTGACGCTAGCGACATCTATGCCGTAGCCCTCATCGAGAAACTTTTTCGGCACTCCATTGGAACTAACCGCTCACCCGGACAAGAGATATCGTTACTAAGCAATCAAATTAAGATTGTTTTTTTTGGAATCTTTTTGTATTTTTTATTTCAATTCCAAATTTTTACTTTAACGGTCATCCCGTAAAACCTAAATTGAAAATACATTTTCTTATTTCTTATTTTTCTGGTTTTTCTGTGCATCTATATTTCAGTTTGTATTTTCAATTTAGGTTTTACGGGATGACCGTAAAAGTAAAATTTTTGAATTGAAATAAAAAATACAAAAAGATTCCATAAAAACCAATCTTAATATATTTGTACGCCTAACGGCAAAACATAGAGAATCCCTTAAATCTTAAAATCTCTGTAACTTCCCTATATTATACAGATGAATCATTCATTCATTCGATTTGTTTCTTAACGTTTTGCATTCACGTTGCATCGTATACATGTTCGAGAATCGTGTTGTTTAGGTTATATGTATGTGTACGTACACATACAACAAATTAAAATAAATTATGACTAAATAAAATTAAACTAAGTGAGACTTAGATTACACAATCAAATGCACTCCTTATGAGCAAATGATGTGCATTTCGTCTACTTTGTCACAAGTCAATGTCGAAGTATCTTTTCTATACATATAGATCGACCTCTTCAGAGTACGCATACTGTTGTTCAAACAGTCCTTTTTCGGAGCAATTTCTCAGTAAACAATATATTGTGTAATAGTATAAGCCCCGCTTGTCTAAATGAGCTCGACAGTGAAATAAAGAAACCCTTATTGTCTTGAAATCAAAGGCTCTACAAAATAATGGGAGGTAAATCTATGGACGCAAGCTACTTAGTAAGTACTAACTAAACTTGTGCTATCAAGTGATAGCACAAGTTTCCGTTCAAGTGGCTGGAACTAGGCAAAGTAGTAAGGCATATAGAAGCTACTCATCCGGGCGAGAAACTTTCACCCTGATGGGAACCACCACCGCAACGTCAACTCGCTTCTACTTTGCGAAGTTAACGTTTGAGGCACAGACCTTATATCGAGATAGACGATAAGAACGCTTCAAACTGTATGAGAACCTAGCTTGACGAATATATAAAAAAGTATTTCTCAAACAACGCGCAGCCTGGCTTTATGATGCACATGGAATGATTTTTAACAACTTTTAATTAGAAAATCCACAGGAAAAGACATGCAGAGAATAACATTGACACAATTGATGTTGAATGTCATGCTCAAATATTAAAATGGAAATGGGCTGGACATGTAGCACACCCTCAAAGACCACAGAGAGAGAGAGAGAGAGAGAGAGAGAGAGACCTGAGAAGGGTTCCTATTTCTAAACACTAAATAGGTACTTACTAAACTAAAATATTGCACTTTATTTTTATTGAGGCACGAATTACTTAAGTTCAAAATAATAATAATAATATTAATAATTTGATTGTTAAATTCATACAGGAAATAAAAGGTTTTTTATTTTATTTATTCAATTGCAAATTGTAACTGTAATTTTAGTTATATTTTCAGGTTTATCCGTTTAATATTTCCAGCATTTTAAATTAAAAGTGCTAGCACGAATATTTTTTTTTCTTTTTAACGCTATACATCCGAGAGCTAATTTACATAATAATATGCATTTTTCTTGTGTACCATGATACTTACTAATTGCACTGAGATTTTTTCTTTAATCCCTGAGGGTTGGTTGATTATTAGCCTATTTTTAATTTTTCAACGGGGGCGTAGTCGTGGAATAATTCTACATAAAAAAGTAATCCGTTTTAGGATAATATTATACGTATTGAAAAAGCTTACTTATTATCTCAGTAGTTCGAGGATTTTTTTTTTTATTTTTCATTAGAAGTTGACCGAACTACAAAGTCAAACATAAGTAATTCCTTATTTTTAATGAACATGTTAAACAAGGAAGGCGGGCAATATAAACAAAGAGCCCCTTAAATACACAAGGGTACATTCCCTCACAGAATAGTTGGCGACGTCAGATTTGGGTTTCGCCTCAGTGAATGGCCTATTCACGTGTTTAGTATTGCTCCCTTGCGTAAAGTTGACTCGGTCTTTGCTTTATTAAGCAGGACAAAGGTCTACAGGGCTTAGACAAAATAATATAAAACAACGGTAGCTACGGTAACGGTTAATGACATTTTTTCAGGAAAAAGAGCAAGCATATTTTTTGAAGCGCATGGGACTCGGACACATTTCTACCTATAATATAGTAAAGTGTCTTTATTAAATTTAGGCTATAACAAGCACTTATGAACATTGTGTCTTAAGGGCGGTAAATAAGGAATTACGAACGAGAGTCTATTAGAAGCCCGAAGTCGAAGACTGAGGGCTTTAATGAGTCGATGTTCGTAATTCTAGTACCGCCCGTGCGACATACAATGTTTTTCATCACATTTGCAAGTAAAATTGTATATTTGTAAAACAAAAACTAATATTATTTCAAAAATTGCCGATACCGCTAACTGCGCTCTTGGCAGCGCCAGATCCCCGCCGCCCTCCTCCTCCGCAGCATGTGCATGGCGTGCGTGTGCAGCGCGCGCACGGAGCAGCAGCACACCATGCAGTCAAACTCATTTACCGACCTTGGGCTTCATGACATGAAAATTAGTACGGGAAATGACTCATTTACCGACCACGGGTTTCATGACAAGCACATTAAGGTCGAGGGTTTTATTTGGGGGGGTTGCAACCAAGGAAGCCTGCACGTTACGACACTGTTTACGAGCAAGTGTGATGAAAAAAATTAAATGTACCTATAACCGGTTTTGAAAAACCTCTGTTGAGAAGAATTCGTCACTAAGAGTAATTCTAAGGAGTTCTGGCACAAGCAAAGTAAAACAAAATTCGTTCTAGCAACCCTAAAAATCAGTTCAACAGGCATCAATTTAAATCGAAATTGAATTGGCAAATGTAAAGCAAGGTGTTCACATTTGTATGAATAAGTGATCAGATCAATTAAAAATGTTTACAATAAAAGGACAAAATAAAAAAAGACGAAATCTGAGGAACTTGAACCATTGCCTCATCAATGTTCGTGATGGCAACAGTTATAGTGATGAATCATTTTGCAGGCTTTGAATTCTTGATCTACAGATTGCCTATGGCTAAAACCGTTCGAAATGAATTAGAATTGATATTTCTACGAATAAAATGCCTACGATTATATTAAATATTTGCCCGCATGTGCGAGCCCCCTATTAATCCTTTTTTTTTTTACTTGGCGCCATCTGTTGCTGCCACAATTCGGTGAGCAGATTGTAGACTTATGTAACTTATGTATGATAAAATAAAATCACAAACTAAAAATGACTAGCGAGTACAATTAGCGTAGCTAAATAAAAGTTTCATATACTTGTAGGTACAAAATGAGGTAACTTTATAACGTCACTAGAGCTGAAAATAATCCTTATCCGATTGCAAAACATATAGGATTTCATTTCCCCCCGATTAAAAATGAAAACAGACTAGTTCCCTATTCCACGGGAGTTTCGGAAATCCCTTCCTAATGGATCTCTTACATACCTGCTCAAGGCTTTGCAAGGCGTTACATGACTGCCAAATTTCAAGTTTTTTACTCTAATTGTTTCGGTTTCACATTTACAAGTTATAATATATGTATTATTATTTTTTTAACGTCTCGCGTTAGCTAGCTTCCTACAAACGCATGAGATTCCAAATTTCAGTTTTAATATCTATTTACGAATTCATATTTACACCATTTACTGTTACAAAAGCGTGTATTGTTTAATATTTGTGTTGTCCATTGAATTATTAACCGTTTAAAGGAATAAAAATTTCTCAATCATAATAAAAATGCTGTGTAAAGCTCCGCCAAATATTTTACGCGCATACCATGCCACATAACCGACGCCACGCGACGCAACGGGGGCAAATAGCCGTGAACAGACGAGGCAATAAAGAGCGTACAATATGACGCGATGAATGTAATGTCGCCGATGCATTCCACGCGGGCTCTCGCCACTTGACGTATTTTATTTGCTGGCTGTTTTTTTAGGGATCTGCAATGATAGATGACAAACGGCATGTAGATACACTGTCCTTCCGTCAATTTTTTCGTCTGTCCGTGACTCAGTACCGACTCATTTACCAATCAAAATGACCACGACTTCAGATGGTCTAAAAAGCGCATGTCCAATTAAATATGTCCCTAAATTGACCATTATGTGAAGATGTCGTACTAGATCTTTAGTACTGTTTTATAGGCATCAAATAAAAATAATTTACAGCCTCAATAAAAACTGAAGGCATATTCTTGCAGTTCTCAGATAGAGACTGAAAAAGAACCTTTAAAACTCTCCGTGAAACTTATATCACGGCATCGGACGCTACGTACTCATATGAGCCGAGTCACGTATTCCGGTGTCCGTGACAGACTCAAGTTGAGCTTATTTCTACGCCATCAGAATCCTGTAAAAACATCAGCATAACCTTTTCATTTTTCTGCTTCTGTCTTAAATTGAATTGGCGTCGTCTTTTGTTACTTACGTAAGTAGAAAACAATATATTATGAGAAATAATCGTTTAGGTACTTTAATAGTATATTATGTATGTACTCAAGAACATATACTGTCTAGAAGAAAAACTAGGTATAAAGGTGGAACGAAGAGAAAACATAGTGCTTTTTATAAGCTTACAAAATCTAATTAGATTTCTAAAAATATAGAATTAAACCATAATAAGTAATAAACTAAACATGAAACAAAACATTTACAGAACAACTAATTAAAAATGAATTAGTGAATTAGTTCATTGATTTGGACCTCCGCAAAGTAACGCCTGATTCAATAAATTACCTAATTAACAATCAAAAACAAAAAATATGTTTGAAGACATTAAAGTAAAATAAATAAATTATCACAAAAATATTTGATACGTATTTGTTCCGATTATAGCACCGCTAGTTCTATTTTCAGGCTATAAATACTGTTATTTTAGGAAACCCTAGTTTTAGTAATATACACCTATGTATGAATAATTCGTTGTTCGGAGCTTGGAGAACGCTGTATAGATTCAAGCGTTATTTTTCAGAGGTTCATGCTTTAGTTAGAATAGCGCTGGCAGTTTTAAAAAAATGACATATGTAAAAGAGCCTTTTGCTAGGGACTTTCAGAATAAACGATTTGAATTTTGAATTTGATTTTTAAATAAAGCGATAAATTTTATTTGCGCGTTTTTGAAGAAGTGTGGTAAAGATAATTATGCAAAACAGCCACTATCCCTCACTCAGCTTGTGAAAATAAAATAAAATATACAATTGAGTCCAAAACCAAAACCATCACTTTTTTTAACACTGACACTATTTCACCTTTCTCTGGAGTATCTTCAGCGGATGTTGTACTACGATGCGTCGTTCATCGGTCGAAGGAACAACTTTTAATTTTTAACGCTTTTAATTGTTTATAATACTTAATATAACTTTACCTATTCTTAACTTTTAGTTTTTTTCTAACAAACTTAATCGTAAATTGAGTGTACGCCATCATAGAACCCAACTGACGTCGCCTGTCACACTACAAATATCAAATATTTTGCTTTAACATTGCTTCTTCGAATAAACTTTTAGGTAAAATAAAAAAACTAATTATCTTTAAAAGTCGCTGAACTATAATGTTGTTCAATTTCACGAGTACGATCTATGTTTTAATTATTCACCCGTGTTACAGGCCACACCTGGTATTACCCGAATAACCTCACATAACCAATATCCAAGACGTCAGAATTTGATGATGACACATCACAATACGCCCCACGTAGGTCACAGTTTCCATCAATCTCCATTAAAAAGGGGATTACCTGATGAAAACCTTTCACATTGTTGCAAACGCATACAGCCAGTGTTGCCAACCCAACAATATTCGAAAGAGATAATTTACCAACTTTTTAAATAAGTGAAAAAAGTAGAATGGTTATAACAAAACGTGAACGCATAAGGCAGTTTTCATATAATATTCAAAAAGTGGTTCCTATCAAAAATAGCCATTTTTGGCGTATTCATTTGTTTTTATATAATGCAGTGTATATTGTAGTGCTTAGATCCTTAAATTAAGTATAATCTGTTGCGTAATTTGGATTTCAATCTATTTTACATACTCGTAGAAACACCCTAATTTTTCTTGGTTTGTGGGCGCTTAATAAAAACTGAAACTCTTCGGTACGGAAGAGAAGGGATTTCTACGTAAATACGGAAGATATACTGCTAAAACTGTAAGGTTGGCAACACTGGCTAGGATGTTAATACGGTCCTGATTAAATTGATACCCTACAAAGGTACCTAATCTCTGGAACGCCTCTTCGATGGACTAATGAAATAAATGCGGATATTCTGCGCATGGACGCAAATCATGATTGATGAGAGATACTAGTAGGACCTATTAGTAATCGGATAAATGTAAGAATTTTCGAATTTTGACAATTTAACTAGCTGTTGGTCGGGACTTTGTTTGCGAAGAATTCGTTTAAGTCACGTCGTACCAAATTTCATCACAGTCGATTGAGTACTTTTATTAGCATGAAAGCGTAGCAAATAAAAAAACCTATTTACATTAGCATTTTATAATACCTATTAGTTATGATAATATAAATAATGGTATTATTTTTTTTTTACTATTTCTGCAGCATAAAATCAGTTTTAATATGTTTACCTTCGTTTAATTTTAGATCACAATTTCAATATTTTTAAAATTATGTACAATTCAATTACTCTACCTACATTCTAGTCCACATTACTTTTAAATTGAAATTGTTCCACAATGGAGCTACATCAATGTCACACTTCAATTATTTTAACTTAACGTAGGTAAGTACCTATTATTTTCCAGCACAGGTCTCATCTCCAAGTTTTTCAGATCCCTTCCATAGCCTAGCGACTAAGCTAGATCCATAGAAGCGCTAATGAATAACGATAGCTCCGAGCCATTTCAACAGACCTTGATTTAATTCCAGCAGAGTGTGGAACGTCGCTTGATATAATGCTCAACTAGATAATGCGGACCATCCCTCCCTTCCCCCCCACGACCCCACTTTGAGATTAATTGCCAACATACCTCAATGTCAACCGCTCTTGCAAATGACGCAAAAAAATAGTGACAAATAACGGTAAATATGAAACAGTCACTCGGTTTCGAAATCACTGCCGTTTTATTATGCCGGATTTATTCTAATAACGCCGACATGCAAACGCCATTACGACCCCCAATGGTTATACTTGGTGTTTATTATGATGTGGTGTCATCAACGTTGTTAAGATATGCGCGTGGGAATTTCAGTGTATTAATGGGCATGGATTGTTTTGCAATTATTAATTACGTCTAATTAGTAATATTATAGTACATTATGTCTTAAGGGCGGTAAATAAGGAATTACGAACGAGTCTATTAGAAGCCCGAAGTCGAAGACTGAGGGCTTTAATGAGTCGATGTTCGTAATTCTAGTACCGCCCGTGCGACATACAATGTTTTTCATCACATTTGCGAGTAAAATTTTATAATTCTAAAAGAAAAAATACAGTTGTTCCAAATGTTGGCGATACTTTAGGCTGCGCTCTTGGCAGCGCCGCCCTCCCCCTCCCCTCCCGCAGCACGCGCCTGACGTTTGACGCGCAGCAGCATCAGTACGGGCTTTGACTCATTTACCGACCTTGGGCTTCATGACAAGAAAATTTGTACGCGCAATGACTCATTTACCGACCTCGGGTTTCATGACAAGCACATTAAGGTCGAGGGTTTTATTTGGGGGGTTGCAACCAAGATAGCCTGCATGCTACGACACTGTTTACGAGCAAGTGTGATGAAAAATTAAGTGAAAGCGCTAAGTCACACTACTTGGACACAAACAAATTATTAATATTACAAATTGGACTACATTTAAGGGGCGAAAAACGTTATCGCTTTTTGTATGAAAATGTATAGCTACACAATCCTCTTAAAAGTCTAACTAACTTTCTGTCTGATTGCGGCTTACTCAAAAACCCTTCTATAAATTTATAATTTAACTTGGTTAAGTACATGAAACTACCGTGAGACTCACTCATATTAAAATGATATTGTCGCGCGAGCAGAGCGGTGGCGCGTAGTGCGCTTGTTGCGGCAGCCGCTGAGTCGCGTTGCTCCTGGGAAGAAGGGCTACGAATTAGGCCGAAACATGTCGAGCTAAACTCGATTTAAGACGTGATTTACGACATTACAATATCATTTAATATGGTTAAGTACTTATACATACTTAAATAAAGTAATTTAAAATATTTGCACCAAGGAAACCAATTTTTCTAATAATTCTATGATGACATACATAAGTCAATGTACAAATAGAAACACGGAATGCTTAAAGCTCTATAGATCAAGTGACAGGTACCTGCATTAAGGGGATCCCATGCCCCAGTGACCTTCGATCTGAATTCTTTAGTTTTCTAATGTTTTTTTGTAGCTTATTATTTTAACAACAACGCGGCCTTAAGCAATATAGTATCCCATATTTACTTCAAAGTTCATTGTCTTCGAGATATTTGGCATCAAAGTTGAACAATTTTCGGCCAAAAAGCTGGTTTTCTGGCCATAACTTTTGTGTTCGGTAATTAGTTTCAAATTAAAACCCTAGACACGTTTTTAGAGACGTGAAAGACGAACCCAAATATTATGTAGATTTCGTATATGTTAGATCTTTCACATCAATAGAGATACGAAATAAGTGTTTTTTAGACAATGTTTAAAAAAATCATACAAAATTAAGTTTTTTTTTAACATCCGGTAGACAAAAATGGAGATAAAAGATTGAAGAACCGATAGCTTTTTGACTTATAATTCTATCTGTAGTGGAAAAGTAGGAGATACGATTCAAAACTTGTCAAAAATCGATGAAAACCTCGGGTAGCCCCTTAATATCTGTCACAGCTGAGTGTACATAAATATCTGACACGTCGTACCGGCCCTAGAAATAGAGTTGTATCAGATATTGGTGTTAGTGACTGTACTTATGCGTAACAATAGTGTTAAGGTATGTTCGAACAATACGTACGAATCAAAGGAATTTTATTGAAAACTGCAAAGCAGCTTTATTTTTATCGTTATTGTGTTTAATTTAGTATGAAGTGATAGTTGATGTGTTCCAAGTTTGTTTATGTATGTATTTACTTATGTAGCATTCGCTCCAAAAATAAAACTGATGAAAAATTAATCATGATATAATTGAAACTCGACACCAATGACGTAATATTAAGGGGCTGTTTCACCATCAATTGGTTAGTGTCAACTGACGGTTAAATATGATGTTTTGTTCGAATAGACGGAGACGGCATCACATTTAACCGTCAGTTAACACTAATCAATGGATGGTGAAACAGCCCCTAATACGTTCAATATTTTTAATATACTCGAAAGAAAGAACTACAAATGCTTTAGCCCGAGAGCTAATAGATTTTAAAACTTGCCTTTTTACTTTGTCATTTTTGTTAGATAAAGAGTTTACATACATTGATACTTTTCGGATTAGAACTAGATGTTTGAGGAAGTGTAAAAACTTGTAAAACATTACTTTTATAATAAATTAATATATACTTGAGTTTCTAATGCCATGCAATCTTTTTTCAAGAAAAGAGCATACTACTCAGAAACATTTCTTTTTGTTCTCGGCAAGTTCGTTTTTTTAGTTTGTTTGGAGACTGAAAACCAGCGACCTCGCTGAGTCACATTTCCATTTGGCCACACTTAATTACTTAATCTATATACATATAATACATCTGTAGAAACTCGGTGTCTGTACATTGAAAATATTTGAGAATAACTGTTACTAGGAGCCTATCTGTATACTGTAATTTATATTTTGTGATGGTGAATTAAAAAAAGTATTATATTATTATTAAATGCGAGCCCGGGATCGAAGCCACGACACTGCTTGAGAGGTCATGTTACATAAAATCACCATGGCTTTTTAAACTCCCCTATTCCTAAAATATACGTAACCTTGTACAAGTATCTCAAAGTTTGTCAATTGTATTTTGTTTCTTTTCTTTTGTACAATGAAGAGTTTACAAACATACCTTCGCAGTAAAATAATTTCTACAATACCAAACGTTCTTAATAGTCCCCACCATTAACCACTGATAGCTCCGCCGAACACACGCGTAGGCCCGTTTGTCGGTACAGTAAACTCGTGCCGAGTGTAAATAATAGATAACCGTCGCCCAATGAGCTGTGGATGAGCAAAACGAAATCAATGTTAGCTATTTTGTTCCAGGCGTTAGTCTGCAGCCTAAATAAGACGCAGAGGACTCATTTCTAAGGTTCCGTACCGCAAAAGGATCTGCGGATCGGCAAGCCTAAGGTAGGACGTCCACCAACGAGATGGACGAATTTATTTATTTATTTTATTTCATTTTATTAATTAATATAAGAAAAAATACAATTTATCATTTATGGCATCGTTAAACCGCATCACGAATGCTATCGATGCTGCATTCCGCAATAGTTATAAATAACAATATTGATGCTTACTCTAATTTACATATTGTACTAACACACGCAACAAACCACAATTCAGACACACCATGAGGACGGGCCGGCTGGCCGCGGCGCCCAAAACCGGTCCACACGCTCTCAATAGGAACGCGTGAAGATAGTCAATCATCAAGCTGAAATTAAAATCCAATACTCAAAAGTCCAGAAGCTATGAGAAATTCAAAGAGTTTCCATGAAAACGCACCTATTTCCATATAAATTGTCGAGGATTGAAAGCCTATAGGGTAATTCCAATTATCCTTGAAACTTGAAATTTTATACTACAGAAGCTCTTATAATACAACTACTTAAAAAGAAAAATCTGAAAACCTTTAAGATAAAATTACTCTAAACTGCGTAAGTTTTGTTTATGAGACGGGTTCTGCTAACACTAGATTTCATAGATATCTACAGCACGGAAATATTTGCACAACACAATACAATACAATACAAGAACATCCACCACATAGTAAGCAGTACAAAAAACACATGTACATATATAGAGATTCTTAAAGTAAGCAATAGGCGGCTTTATCGCTTCAGAACGATCTCTTCCAGGCAACCCTTACAATAAACAGAAGTAACGAATAGATTTAGCAGGTGATGCAATTTACAGTAGATTAGAGCAATATCAAGATACATAAGATGACAGATAGTGCTCCCTAAGCATAGACTTAAAGATAGGCAAGGCCTTTTGTACAAATTGAAACGAAACATTTGTTTTAAATGTAGCAACAACATAAAAGATTCACATGAGTATTCCATAGAAGTGGTGCCGTTGTTGCAACGCTAGTCTGCGCAGCCGTCGATATTCGTCGGTCGGCATTCGCGCCGGTTTGACTCGACGCCAGACCAATATTCAGCGGAGCGACAAATCAGCACTTCGATATTGCCTCCATTTGCTATCCAAATCAATATTATGGAAAATCGGATTTTTCATCGCACGCCAAACCGCGGTACTAACTGAACCGAAAAAGATTCACGTTAACACTGCCTAAATATGGGGAAAACGTCAATTAAATTGCTTTAATAAACCTGGTAGCTACTTAAGAAGGAAAATGAAATAATTCGTTAAGATTGTAACCGATCAAAAATAAGTAAGGCAGTATCATTAAATTTTAGTATTAGAGTAAGTACACAACGTTTTATAACCAACATTTTTTTTCTTTCTTTCAAAATTACAGAAAGAAAGAAGGAAGAAGACATTAATTCACTAATACGGCAGACACATAAATAAATAAATAAATCATTTATTTGTTTACCAG
The DNA here is from genome assembly GCF_025370935.1 of Choristoneura fumiferana. NCBI lineage: Eukaryota > Metazoa > Arthropoda > Insecta > Lepidoptera > Tortricidae > Choristoneura > Choristoneura fumiferana. Next base: position 8,785,027 of record NC_133477.1, read on the forward strand.
AATGTAGTCTTTTACAATGAAAGGTGGTAAATTAAATATTTTATGTCCAATACATTCTGCTTTAGCCTAAGCATGTAAACATTTAGACAGCATGCTTTTATCTAATTGCTGAAACAAATATTGCACACAAATACAATAAAATTTATCTACACAATCACACACAAATAAACAAAAAAAATCAAACTAATCAATTCAAACTAATTAATGAAAACTTGTACTATAGGTATAGGTAATAATTATAAATATAAACAGATAAATACGTACTTGAATACATTAAAGATCCAAGACCCGAGAACCATTCATTCACATTCTTCAGTAATATCGTCACTACTTTAAAAAAAAACTCGTAGCTCAAAATAGATATTTTTTCTGAGTGAACTTTATACACATTTCATCAAGGTTCAATTTTGTTGACATATTGATTTTAGATACGAGATTTTTTCAAAGTAGTGACGATATTTGCCCAGACCGGGGATCAAACCCAAGGTCTCAAACTGCGTAGTCACCAATAGGCTATTTGATCGTTTATTTCCGTACATCCTATTACTGTATCTATTTCAAGACAAAATAAAAGCTGAAATAATCCCGATGAATCTTGCTATTTAAAATAAATTAAATAATTGTAGGTGGTACATAGACTCGTAATGTAAGAAAAATATTTCATTTAAAATATGTGATAGGAAAGTATTTGTAATGTTACAACCTTCGATCAAACATTTGTACTAATTCGTACATATAACTATTAACATGAACGACAGTAATTAAAATGAGAACTGTGTTATTGAAAATTCATAAAGGCTTATCTCTTGAAAGGAAATTAATAATTCAGTGCTATTTTCAACCCTAGCACTGTCGAATTGATAATTTATACAAAATAACATTTCAAATACGAACAACGATTGTTGGAGAGAGCTCGTTACCATGTACATAAACTTTGCTGTAATAACAGCGTTTGGAATATGTGTAAAATCTTGTTTTATATGAAAATTTAGTCGAGTCACATCACACTTGTTTTTTTTTATACATCCGACATAGTAAATCATAATATATCTTTAGCATAACCACAAAGTTATCTGTTGAAAAGCATAAACATTTAAATTTACATAAAACTCATTTACACTTACTGCACAAATCTTTCGCGGAATCGAATGCCCCTACTAATTAATGAAATACTTCTTCGTGTAGATGTTTTATGCAACAGCAGGATCGTCCATTCACATAATGGCAAGGTATTCCGATTACTAATAAAGCTTAATTTGCTTCTAAAGTAAGAACACGTGCTATCGTTCTCGACAAAACAGCTACGGAACGCTATATTGTTCGCCAAAACGTTTTCTGATAATCAACGTTTGTAAGAGTTCCGCCTTTATCTTGTCGTTTGCAATCCCTGCTTTTTTTACATCACTGTGCTTTTTATTTAAGTAAAAAATCACCCAATAGCGTGTCTGCAGGGCTACTACGAAACTCGAAACTCGTAGTTCGTGTCGTGCGGTCCCTCTTACACTTATACTGTTTACACGAGAGCGAGAGGGACCGCACGACACGAACTTCGAGTTTCGAGTTTCGTAGTAGCTCTGCTGAGCACGCACAGTGTAGGATTTCGAATCAATATTGCGGCAAATATAGAACATTAACTTTTGGTTGACTATTAATCGATATCTTGCAAAATCATCATTATTTTATAATATCGTCATGGGATAATTAACACCAATTGACCTAGTCCCAAACTAACCACGTATAAACATTTTGATGTAGATAAATCATTATATTAAACGTTCAAGACTCGGAAACAAACATTCGTTTTATTCATACAAATATCGGCCCCGACCGGGCCCGGTGATCGGGCCCGGAACCCCAAGGATCATTGTCAGGTTCTCTAGCCCCTTGGCTATCCGGTCGTCGTATAACTGCAGTAAATTTCCTTTATATTAAAATGTATCTCCACCAAACCAATTTTATTTCTAAGTTACTACAGAACCTTATCATTGTGACACTTATGTCATTCAATAAGCATTCGTGGTCGCCACTCGTGGACTTTTCTCCTCCAACGGTTATCTGTTCTTCGAGCGATGTGGCCCGCCCATTGCCACTTCAAATTGTTTTTTTTTCAGCTGTGTCGGTGACATTTAGTTCTAAGACAAATCCCCGGATCTCCGGAAGACGAAGCGTTGGCAGGCCTCGCACCAGGTGGACTGACGACATCTTGAAAGTTGCGGGAAACCGGTGGATGCAAGTGGCGAGTTGTCGTTTATTGTGGCGTTCTAAGGGGGAGGCCTTTGTTCAGCAGTGGACGTCTTCCGGATGATGATGATGATGAATAAGGATTGTTACTGACAAACAAAACTATTTACTTTGATAAGGTTCTATGCTGGCCCAGAAATCAAATAAGCTGACTGTAGTACTGCTATGAATATTTTCACACATACTCAAAAACAATCATTTTAGCTTTAAATTGCACACGTTTCCTTGAATCTAAAATATACTCAGCGATACAAAATATTGCCCACTCTACAAACAAAATTAGAACCTATTACTGCATACATTTGAAGGCCAGACTTTTTGCTGCTCAGTATAGTTTTTGCGCACTTGCAATATTTTTGGAAGACTAGACGAGTAAAAATATTCATGCTCATTTGACTTGTAGGGACTCAGAATAAACAAATTGTTTTTTTCAGCGAATCTACCACTTTTTCGGCGAAAGTATTATTATGGACGTAGGTATGCCAGATAACAGCTTTCTTGTGCTAGATATCACAGACGAACAAGATGGACATGGTTCTTTTTGCCATTTTAGCTACAGAAGTAAACCCAATAAACTCAAGTCAAATTAGACAACGAAACTAAGGCCTTAATATCACATTTATTATCATAAACTTAGACATAATAACATATTAAATTCGCGCAAACAATACATCGGATCTGTTAGAAATACTTCGCTGCGCCTCAGGAAAGAAAGGCAGGATATGTATCCAGGAATCTAAACTCAACGTTAAGATGCTTACCTAGAAAGAGAAAAACTCGTTTCATACAACGCGCCATTTTAGGCTGCGGCTCCATTGAGACGGAGACGAGCGGAGCGCAGAGGAGACGTATAGGGATCACCCAATCCCTACACGTCTGATGATAATGAGGCGGAGACGAGATGTGGATTTAACTAATATGATTGGTCATTCCCTACACATCTCCTCTCCGCTCCGCTCGTCTGCTCATCAAAACCAAAAATAGGATTAACCTCAGAAGGATGTCACTGCCAAGTCAACTTGAATCGGTATAGACTATTTTTTATAATAGCCAGCTTAGAGGCCTTATTATCTAACGCACTCGGAATCACAATCGCTTTCACGACTTTTTTCTGTCAAACAAAATTAGATGAGGATAGAAAAAGAGATTGTGATTGCAATCGCGAGTGCCGGCGTGCTAGACAATACGGCCTCAGGTATTTCTAGGTCGTTCTCCTGTCATTTTTCACTCCGAGGATATTACGGTTACTGACGTATTCAACAAATTTTCTATACTTCTTCTGTCGCTGTTTGATTTTGTTGAAATGTATAAATAAATAAAGTTAAGAGAGTCATAAAAATGCATTAAAAAAAACGTATTCAAAACTATACCATTCATCCAATAACAATGGTAAAATTTTTAGGAATCAAAGCAGGGTTTAGGTAGTCCGTCGGCCAATAATACCTACTTAAGCAAATAAAATGATGTTTTCTTCGTATGCCTACTAAGGTACTTTTGCACGCAATAGCTCCCACCAAAAACATGAACTATTTAATTTCACCTAAGTTTCTGACACAATGCATCCCATAAAGTATACGAGGTCTTCTTAGGTATACTATTTTCTACGTTTTCTTCATCTTAAGTAGGTAAATGACACAGCAGTGGCATCATACAAGGAAACGGAGTTCTTCCAATAAGTTTCTAAACGACTTTAAGCCGATTCCTTCCGCATGAATAGGCATGAAATTAATAAAGCAACAGATTCTCGGCATGTACTTATAAATCTTGACATAAGTCATGCTCCTTCCTTGCCCTGATTGTATTCTATCCGGCATTATTGCTTTTCTTGCTCTATGGAGCCTTTTGTGTAGGTTTTCGGAACCGTACGGTATCAATAAAAGGATATGTCAATTTCGAGGAACGAATGTATCAGACTTGGTTCAATGCCGTACAAATTTACTACTAAACCAATAATCAACACAACAACAAATAAGCAACACTTTCTTGTACTATAAAGCGCGATGTATTTCTACGTTCTTTGAAGACACCAATTTGATGAGACATATTGGATGTTTTGGGTTCCGTGAGCTTACGTTATTTTCAAGAGATTTGAGCCCAGTGACTGTCAAGATTCTTCGCGAAGTAAGCTGTTGATGTTTTGCTTTAACTGTTTACTGTTTTGGTTTTCAGTGCGTACCTTGGTTTCAGCTCTATAGGAGAAGCAGTGGTTGACGCCTCTGTGCAAGCCCTGTAGAATACCGAAGACATCACCAGCTCCCAATAGCTCGTGAGTTGTCTCAGTCAAGTCCGATCGGACCGAGACTACGGACACTGTTCCTGATGACACCCAGTGCATCCTGGCATCACAATCACCTGCCACCACTATGTAGTTCCCTAAAAGAGAGGAATATTATTACATCAGTAATTTTAGGAAGATATTGACTGACCGGTTAACCTCAAAGTCAACGGTTAACTTCAAAGGCGTTGTACGATAAAGTTGGTGCAAGCGGTCGCTCAGTCAAAAGCTCGCACTTCAAATTACATTACTCCTCTCCCAACCACCATTAGCAACAGACATAATAAACTACACCAGGTCATGGCTTGCATATAAGAACGATTCAAATAAGAATATAAATTTAAAGACGGGAAACTTTTCCAGCTTAGATAAAAGTACCTAAAGTTTATTCCGTAGTAAAAACAAAGGTATACCGTAGGTGACAGGCTAGCAACCTGTCACTATTGTACCGTTTTTGTCAATCATTAAACCTAAAATTGCTAAAAGTGGCTCCGAAGCGGTAATGTTTCGTGTGCTCTGCCTACCCCATTTGGGAATACAGGCGCGTTTACCCTATCATTGAGATCTGAAGACCTGACCCGGTTTAATATTTGACGGCTGAGAAGAAGGCATACTAAATGTGTCATAAACATGCATTGGCTAACCACTGGCTCAACTTAATTAGGTGCAGCACCTATAACTAGCTCTCAACTCTCCATTGATGTAAATATCTCATTAAAATGTTCAGAATAAATATATAGTTGGTAACTGCTTTGTCTTTTTTGCACAAATTATGAAGACTGCAACGGATGTATATTTATTCATCTGTCATATTGATCTCTTCTTTTCTATATTATTTAATACAAAGGATCATTATTTCAAAACAATTTTCTTAATCGCTAATTCCTTTCCGAACACAAATCCTTTTTTAATGAAGCAAAAACTTAATTAAACGGGCTTTACCTGGAAAAAATACCGTGTAATCCAGAGCAACGGTAAGTTGACGAAGAAATGGCTCCCCAGTGTCTGCGAAAATGTAGCAGTTTCTCAAATGTTGGCCAAACATCGCAGACATGAGATCGCACCGCCTCACGTACGGGGTTTGAGCCAATAGTGCCGGCAACTGCATATGAAACAAACATTCGTTACCAACAAATACAATGATTCTTTTTTGATTCTATTTTGTTGGGTATAGTACCTATCAACAAGCATTCTTGAATGTTTAATGCATAAATTATTGTTTTATTGGTGTTTGTTTTTTAAGTTTATCAAATATTTTATCGCAAAGATACTGCAAAATATGTAAATAAATAAAATTAAATGAACGAATGAAATTTATTGTTTCGGAATAATATTTTTATTAAGTGATTTGCAGTAATTATTTTATTGCAAACTTAGAAAGGAATGTTTCCCTTGAATACTTCTGCGTCTGTATGAACAGAGATTTCCTAACGCGCAGAGATTTTCTAACGCGACGGGAGCTCGTGATCGCATTCACTATTTCTTTCTACACTCATCCTATACCCTGTGATAGACAGAGGTGGGTAGAACGATTGGAATATCAAGTAGATACACTAGACAACTGGTCTTGAGAATGAATATCGACTGCGTCATACCTGCCGTCCGCGCTCCGTCACCCAAAGTTGTTGAATGTATTTCCACAATTTCTTTAATTGATAATCTTAAACAATAAATATCATAATGAACAACATTTTTTTTTATTCGACTGGATGGCAAACGAGCAAGTGGGTCTCCTGATGGTAAGAGATCACCACCGCCCATAAACATGCGTTGCCAACCTAGAGGCCTAAAATGGGATACCTCAAGTGCCAGTAATTTCACCGGCTGTCTTACTCTCCACGCCGAAACACAACAGTGCAAGCACTGATAGCGAGCAAGATGGTGGTAGCAATTCGGGCGGATCTTGCACATGGTCCTACCACCTGCATAACAGTAATACCTAATTACCAAAGTTAGTTACAGGTTAATAGTTTTAAATTTGAAAAATTTTGACGCAATACGTGTATTTTCTTTACATCTCAATCATCTGTAGCAAAACTGACCTGACAATCCTTGATTTTTCAGTACATCCATAAGTTTCCCCGTAGCTTTTTCATATTTAGTCAATGCATGTTTCGACGCATATGCGACCTAAAAAATTTAGATAATGTAGATTAAATCAAATTTTGCTCAAGTAGAGCAATAAAAAAGTAACCATGGACATGCAAGTGGCTTTAAGCCTAATATGGCATCATTTTCTGAACAGAGTCTGAAATTAAATTTAAATGTCATGAAATTTGTATGAAATTGTCGCTTGTTATACAAATACGGCAAACTAACATGAGTTCACACAAAGCGTGACGACATCAGAGGCATATTTTGTATGGTTTACCTGCATGGCCGTAGTGACTACAACAGCTGCCAGGATCTTTCCAGAGAGCAAGCAAATATTCTGTATAGCTATTGGAAAGTATAACTCGATGAGGTACTCGTCCCCGCCTGTGACTGTTAGCTCTGAGGCTATCAAGTAGAAAGACATGGAGAAGTCCCAATAGGTAGCCGGAGAATCACTAAAAAAAATTTTTTCTTATTTGGGTTTTTTATGCGGTATACCAAGCGTGAGATTTTTTTTAGGATACCTCCCTCATCTTTAAAGTGCAAATTTTCATTAAAGTCGAGCGTTGTCCCCCCTCCCCCCTCTAAAATCTAAACTGTCGGGTGGAAAATTTAAAAAAAAATCAGGATAAGTATATCAAAGGACCATAGGCAGAAATGTCCACCTACCAACAGGAACAAAACACGTCTCATTTAATAGATCTTGGCAACCTGATGATTTTTTGCTATCACGAGGATCTATTAGTTGAGACATGTTACGTTTCTGTTGGTGTGTGCCCATACAAATTTTCCCATTGTCCTTTACAAGGAAAATTATAACGGCTAAGATTGCTTGAGAATTATTAGTATGTAGTTTAAGAGTAAATAGCAGCCTTAGGTATAAAATATACCTAAACTTGGAAGATTCCATATCTATTATACATAATAAGAATCCTTAGAAAAATATTACTTGATTTTTTCGTAAAGGCTACGGAACTCTATCTTGGGCGTGTCCGCTACGCTCTTGGCCGGGTTTTCAAAAGAATTGAATGCTTATAACTATCCAAAAGCCAAAATGTAACTAACATTCAATCAAAAAGGTAGAGCGAGTAAATGTAAACAAGTAATGAGAAGTCCGTTATAAAATGATGAGAAACGTAATATCATTGTACCAGTTTCCACTGTCCTTCTTTCCAATAAGCTCCTAATGACACAACAAGCGGAGAAAAATGAGCACCTTGTTATAAACTAAAAGATACGACGCAATTTCTTCCGAGTTCTGGAATTACGTCGTGTTGTTACTCAATACATATTGTATTATGTAAGATAGACAAGAAATTACGAGATATTGAAAGAAAGAAAGAAAGAAAGAAAATACATTTATTCACAACACAAGACACAACAATAGTATTAAGTACAAATAGACAACACGTAGGAAAGTATGTGTCATTGCGGTTGTGAATCGGACACTGGCTCAGCATAATGCTGAAGCGTTAATAATAAACACCCCAGCGCTGATTTTCAGCCAGCACCGTTGGTGACCCTCGGACCGCTATTGGTATATTATGTGAATTGAATGGACGTAACAGACCTATAAAGGCACTATATTATACCTTAAATGGTACAATTATAGCTCCTCACTGAGTCATAGGTACAGTTTTTTTTATCAGAAATGAAAAGAATTGTTTAAATTAACATAATAGTCGAAATGTTTGCCAATGCTTTAATTAGTAGGTACTAGGTAGGTAACTGAACCGTCCAAGCTACAAACGGTTTTTTTTAAGACGACAGTATATTTTTGAGTGTTTCAACTCGTCAAAAGTTGAACGCAGTGGTGATGGTGATAATTTTATTTATATGGTTGCAGTTTTTTGTAAAATATATGTAGTTGAGAAGCGCGTAAGGTTCTAGGTCAGGGCTCGGCAACGCGCGGCCCGCGACTGTTTTGTAATATCGCTTATAATACCTACCTACACAATAGGTAATAGGTAATAGGTAGATATCTATTAGGTACAAAATTATCTTACAAGTGCGGCGCGCCTTTATCTATTTTTGTTACTATGTGGATCATGTCTGCCAAAAGGTTGCCGACCTCTGTTCCAGGTAATTCATTGTAGTTATACTTACTCGTCAACGTTGTGCATTTTGAGCGTACGTATAGTACTGATGGGCTCCAAAGCACTTACAACAATCAGCCACATACATGTGAATGTGTGGACGAAGAAAATTACTGCGTGCGCTGTCATGGCGGCCTGAGACAAAACAAAAGAAAGTTATTCAAAGGGTATGACGTCAGCTAATACACTTTCGCATTTTTTTTAAACTCATGATCAAGTAGAGACTACCTACTCGTGACCACGGCCGCTACCGATGCCGATGGCGGTTCAATTCAAATAATAAAATAATGGATAATATTAATCGAAAACAGCAAAATTTCCGATGTAAATAAAATTTCAATATGAAATTAAAATAAAGTTTAAAAATATTGAAAACAAGAATGCACAGTAAAATTAAAATATGTCAATGCCAGCTAATGCAATTAAACTATTTCGTTATCAATACTTTTTTTTATTGAACGGGGACCATTGATATTTATTATTATAATTTATTACATAAAAAGGTGAAAACCTATAAAAGACCAATCAAATACTTCCACACAAAATTGTTGCCATATTCAATATTAGGTAGGTATGAAGTGGCGCATTCATTTATTTTTTTATCTACACCCATATAGTAAATCTTCCATTATGTGTTCAAAAACCATAGATAATGACCAGCATTACGACATTGGATTCCATTATGTACACGGCAGTATCGTAATGGTATTTACGATACCGAAATCGATATCGTAATGAGCATTAGGCTACGTATGCACTATGCGGCCAACCGCGCGGTTTTAGCGCGTCGTCTCTTTCTCGACCGATACTTTGAAGAGGGACGGCGCGCCAAAACCGCACGGTTGGCCGCAAAGTGTGTACGTAGCCTTACGCACCGGAGCGGTGGCGGGGCTTCATCTTCAGGCGCAGGAGCTCGTGGGGCAGACATAGTTCTGGTTGCAATGCAGGTCGTTCTCAATGGTTCTTGAACGCATGATAGAGGATTTAATATAGTGGATGTAGATAAAGTAATGTAGGTATGCAACTGTACGTAATTAGGCCTTAAAACACTCGTGTGATCCTTACGTGTAAACCATACTCGTGTTTTAAGGACCCTTATTACGTAACAGTTGCATAAATAAACTACTATAGTATTCTATGTGGAAGTCTGTTGCTTGTTGCCAGACTACTTAGGTCTAAATTTCAACGTCAATTTTTTTTTTTATAATTATGGTTTATAAAGTCAAAGACCGCCACTTTGAACATCCTTACCTGCAAAGCAGTTATATTGTTCGTAAGTTCAGCAGCCGTGTTTCTATAAAACTCGACCAAGTACTTTAGACGAAACAGTTTGTTTGCTCTCAGGTAATGCATCGCAGTCTTTGGTTTTCTACAATATGTAAATAAAAGTTGTCAGTAGTTAATTGAACATGGTTATTTTATGTCACATTACTACTCAGCGATTCTGCGGAATAACTACGTATAAAGGAGACGGCGCGACGATTACGATATATCAAATAGAGGATATAAGTATGATCTTAACAAAGACGATAAATAATATATAGGTACGCTCGAAAAACAAAAGAACGAGCCATTGCCCTGTAGGTAGTGGGATATTACAATACAATACAAAGACTCTTTATTGTACACCAGACATAGTAAGCGATACAGAAAACAGATACATAGCGAAAAAAAATAAGCATATCATAAGATAGATATTCCAATAAGCATACCTAAAAAAATTAATAACGCCTTTTACCAAACTTATACCTAAGACTAACTACTCAAAAACAGCTCAACAATTATTGTCATCATACCCTTTGTTTCATGTAACAAAGATAATCGATCTTATATATGTAAGTAAATGTAAACTTACGGGAAACAAAACGCAAACAACATAAAGGGAAAGTTGACAAATACATCCGAATAGAACTGCAGTTTGCGCCTAAAGTAACGCCTACGGCACTTGACTGCATCCATCACAAGCTCGCCACGTTTGCTTGCGTAACCCTAAAATATATTTTTAAATAAATATCATTCTCTATGGTTCTAAATAAATATTTGATAGGGTAACTATGCATTATTTTCATAACCCCTCGAGTGGAACCAGATTTCGAAAAAAAGAATCTTAAGTACGAAACATCAAACTCTTCTCAGACTTGGAAAATGCATGATCTCTGAACTTAGACAAAGTAAAGATAGAATTCTTCGAACAACAAAGTGAGGCCGGGTAAAAGTCTGCAACTAAACGTATGTTACCGGTCTCACTTTGCCGTTCGGTCCATGTTTATTTTTAATTTATTATGAGTGTTTTGATGTTAAAAAAAAACTTAGTTTCGCGTTAGTAAAAATTACAAAAATGGTCTATAACTAATTATAAATAGGAAGTACCTGATGAATATTCAAAAATATGTTGATGTAGAAGTAGCAATCAGTAACTGCGAACGTCCAGCTTATAAAAAAGCAGTCGTTAAGTGTTATAATGGCGTACAGAACTAGCACGTAATTCATCGTCGCCATGAAACAAGTCAAGTATCCAAAAAGCTGAAAATACACATTTTTAATGCCTAAGCCGGCTTAGAGTGTAATTATTTAAAACGAGGAAAGTATCCTACTGGCTGAAAAGATTTAAAATGGGTAATCCGAACGATGACAATGACGAACGTAAATTTCATAAATTCAATGAACGCAAAGATTCACTGGGCACTTCATACGGGTATTAAAAACTGGATACGGATTGGTATTATTTTTTCGTGCATATTTAAGCTTGGCATTTATAGCTGTTGACAGTTACGACTACTACTGATGTGCCAAAGGAAACTTTCCAAAATTGTAGAATTTTTTCATACAGGAAAACTTCGGAAACTTCTCACAATTTAGTATTTTTTCATTTAAATTTCCAATATTTTTACAGGTTGCTGCGAATGTCGCTGTTTATACCTTTTCAGAGATTTTTAAAACTCATGCGGGATAAAGAACTAGCCTTAAGTAACTATTTATTATTTCACGTGGGCGATAAAATGCAGATAGAAAACTTTCAAAGAAAGCTTAGAAAAAACTTGATATCTATACCTGATAGAGCCAAGTGCCCGGTCGGAACAAGTTGTATAAGTTGATATGACTCTGGTATGTCATCGTACTCATTGACGACTTGGCTTGACTCGTGTTCGAATGTGATTGTGAACTACGGAGAGATATTTGACCAAGACCTTGGGAAACATAAATAGATGCATCCTACATGAAAGTTTTATTATAAGTTTCCTAAACCCTTAGTGAAAAGTGTAGGGTTTAATAAAAGGAGCAAGGTACGATTTACGAAGCGCCATATTAACTTAATTTTAAATTATTAATCTTTGACATGCAATTGAGGACCTTGGCCCAACTTAGCCGAACCTCCTAGGTTGCATGTTCGAGATTTATCAGTTAAAGGCGGTATTGGTGCTTCATTGCCGATATCCTGGAATTAGAAACTATTTCATATTATCTATTTTTGCCTAAAAACATTATATGCGACGCACAGATATCACTGTTCTGCGCGTGTGTTTGCGTAAAAGTAAGGTAATCGATTTTATCTTAATTTATAAAATGAAAACAGACAAAACGCCAAAAATCTCCGATTTAATTTAGTTTCTATTTAACAAATCCATTGACAAGTTACCTTGCAATTCGCATCGGCTAGAGCCACTTCGAGAATCCACTGTCGATCCCATCGACATCCCTTCAGCATCTGATCCATCTACATAAAATACCAATAGATAGGTATAAAAAAATATATCGGGTTTTATGTTTTTTTGAAACACAAAACCTGATGTTTTATGCTAGTTAGATGATAGACAACGATTTAAACTGTATTCCTACAATACCTCCTTGTGGGTTAGTATCATTTCGTCTAAAACGCAGCTGGTCTACGTAGAAAATGAGCAATGGGGAATGGATGAAAATTATAGAAACGCTTAAAACTTTTTTTATCGATAGGAATAACTTTTCTAATAAACAGAAAAAAATATCAGATTTTTAAGTAGCATCATTTAATTTAAAGGACTGATATTTTTTATGTTAATTAGAAAGGTTATTCGATAGGTCGATTAAAAAAGTTTCAAGCGTTTCTAAAAATTTCATCCATTCCCCATTGGTCTAAGTAGCAAGTGGTCTAAGAAGCAACTGGTCTAAGTAGCAACTTGTCTAATTATCAAGTGGTCTAAAATTCTTTGCCTCAAAGTCGACGGAGCTGGAGAAGCTGGCTTGCGAAGTGGACTTTGCGGAGCTCATATTCCGCGTGGCTGAGCCGCTTCGCACCTTGAATCAACTGTAACCTTACCTAACCTACCTATGTTTTTTCAAGTTTTGTACAAAAACAGGTTAGGAACAGTTGCTTTTTAGACCACTTGCTACATAAGCCAGTTGCTTCTTAGACCACTTGCTACTTAGACCAGCTGCTTTTTAGAACAGTTGCTATTTAGACTAGCTGCTTTTTTAGACGAAATGATACTTACTAACCCCTCCTTGTTTATATACTTGTTAAATGATAATCTATTTTAACTCTACCTTAGTGGCATAACTGAAAATAAAATAATAATAACACGAAACCATGTAAAGAACAGGCGCTGTCTCATCGTGGTACTACAACGCAAAGCCAAGCCGCAATACTAGTATTCTGCCAGTACAGTAGTATATAGAATGAAAAATTCATGTACCTAAATATAAACATATAAACAGTAGAGCATTAGTGAAAGTGGTGCTCTACAGTGTGTGGCCCAGAACCGGGGATAATATTAAAAACAGAGGTTCTATAGGTCACCGGTAATTGGATCATCATGGCCCCACTTAATTAAAATCAAAACTTAACTTTTGTTTTTTTTCTAACAAACTTAATCTTGAATTCAATGTACCCAATTCTAGAACCCAACTGATCGCCTGTCACGCTACAAATATCAAACATTTTGCTTTATATTGCTTCTTCGAAAAAATACTGCTGCTGAAAGTAATTTTCTAATATTTATCTACACATTTACGTACTAAGTATAGCTTAAACTTCCTTTTGAAATGTTCAATCGAATTTCAAGTAAAATTAGAAGCACAATACTAAATATCGTACCACTCGAAGAGTCGTCGGCATAATTGACAGTAATCGGCAAGATATAATCTTTGGACACTTGAAACGCATTGTTCAGGGGCTCCTGTATTTTCGGATAGTACTTGACCAAGTTGAAGAATGTCTGGCTGGAAATAACCAGAAGGTCGAGGCTGCGGCTCGCGTAGATTGATACTTCCGAACAGGATATTGGTTGCTAAAATTACAACAGTCATTACAAAAAAAAAAATGGGGCTGTCAAGTATCACACATACAAGGAAAGTGCAAAAATATGTATCCATTTGATCCACTCAACATGATGTTGGTACTATGACCTCATTACGTCAGTGATAAAATATTAAGCTTTAACTACGACAAAAATCTACGTTTAATGAATTAAACCACGTAAACCATTATAGAAACTCATGGTTTTAAAGAGTTATCCAGGGGATGTAACCACGGCATAAAGGTAAGAAAAAGTTATTCCAAATAAATATCATTATTCGTCATCCTTACTCCAGTAAAATTCCCAAACATACCGCCAGGGCCCATACAAGTAATCATTTCATTGTACGAACTCATAACGTCAACCTGCAAAAAATATTACCAAAACACTATTATACTTATGGAGCGGTTATACCTTCCGGTGGCTTTAGAAAGCGTAATAAATTGCAAACCCGCCATTGAAATTTCCTTACCTTTCCTCGATAAATTATATAAATATAGGGTTGTACATCCTTGTATTGTATGACGGTCTCGTGTTTGAGGAAGTACATTTCCGTAAGGTGCTGAGTGATGACCCTGATGAAAGACCGCTCAACTTTGCCGAATAGTGGTACTTCGCGCAACGTTCTCTCATACATGAAAACGAGGGTATCTTCCATTAGAGCTGAGTTTAGACGCCGGCAGATTTTCTAGGGGAAAGAGATAGAACACCAGCTTTTATGCTTTTCGTGCGTTTGGCATGCGAAGCAAATTGATAAAGGTTATTCGACTTCATACGTATCTAATACAAAATATACTATGCACTAGACCTATAACCGAAGATATATTTGACCTTTAGAAAGAGATATAAAATATATAAAGAAAAAAATATTTATCTATACCGACCAAAGATCATTTATGTATCTCTGTACCGTCTTTATTGTTCAGTTAAGTATCGTCTGATGTGACAATTTTACCTTCCCAGGTCAAATCTAATAGAGGTTGTTACGATATCAAATATTGTTCTAAAATTGCAATATGAATTATGGTCAACTCTATTGTCCTAAAAAGAATTGGCCTAGAAAGAAAGAGTCACATGTGACTGACGTATTAGACAGCTAAATCGATAAAATGTGTTTGAATCGACCTATTTAATTTGACTTACTTGCGGACTACTCCCATTAGTTCTCTTCCACAAATATTCGAAATATTTAACCGTCTTCGTTGTCAATACTGGATCAACATTTTCTTGATACAAGAAATTAGCCAAGTCCGAAGTCTTTTCCTGAAGTAAAATCAAAAATGTTGAAAACGTTACCTATATATACTTATATATATCCCATAGAAGATTGGACTCGTTTAACATACTGTGTGATCCAATAAAGCATGTCCGGCAGCTGTACGGGTGGACGCAATATATCCACACATGAAGGCAAAGTAAAGAAAACCTGATAGTTCTAGAAACATTGTTATCCATGCTTCGGTTTCGTTTGCCACTTGCGTCGGCGTGCAGCCAGAACCTAGCAGAAAAAAAAGTAGCATTTTGTACGAACATGGTCAATAATAGAAGTGAACAAATTTGTAATAATTATGAATAATTCAAGCTTTGTTAGAAAACAGTTATTCTTCTTACCTATAAAGATGTTAAAACAGCGAATAAACGCTGATATGTACTCCATTCGGGCATCTAAAAAGTCCAGAAACAGAAAAATAAGCATTACATGATGCTGCATAGGTTTAGGAATTATTTTAGGGAAGCTCGAGTTCAAAACGAAACGACTAACATTAATTTTTCCTTCTCGAAGAAGCGTGATGAAACTGTGCAGAACAGCACCGCTTACACTGCATTTTTGTAATAGCGTAGTTCATTACCACATTATTTCATTTTTAATGGCAACTTGCGATCAATTTACCCAAAGTGAAACAAACAACTGAACGTCTGAATAATTTAATTGCATTGGTACTAGTCTTAAACAATTTTCAGTTTTGCTGGATTTCGTAAACGTACAAAAGATGTAAGAAAAGGGCTTATATCGCTTATCAATATTAGCCGCAATGTTTTTTTTTTTGGTGACGTAGACATTCGTGGATATTACTTATGCTATTACTAAAAAGTGAATAGCCCACTTTTTGCATGGCCGGCAACGCACCAGGAGTTCTTTTCGGCAGTAATTACTTAATATCAAAAATTCTTCGGTTTTTACATTTAAAAAACTTACTTTTTATATCAAACTTATTCCCATTAACGACCAGTGCTCGAGTGCAGTTAGCCATGGTATGCAGTGACCCTGGCCGCCTAAAAGGTACGCAGTAGCTGATAAAAGAAAATGCCGCAGCGAAATTTGTGACCAACAAGGCCAGTGGCAGGAACTTCAACAATATTACTATTTGGTTTACGCGCATTATATCGCTCTCCCAGTACGATAGAGCTCCCATTATTCTCACCACCTGAAAGCATTATACATTTTTAATATATAAATAATAATATATTTCAGGTAGCTATAACCCATTACATAATACTTATGTACGTAAAAATAAAATTTATATTTTTGATGATGATGGTATTATATAGATAAATCAAATGTAAATCAAATACGCCGTTCACAAGACACCGGCAGTTTTCTAATTTGGGACCCTTTCATGACATGCGCATATTTTTACTTTTGTTCTTTTTTTTGTGCAAGATCCACGTTAAATGTTTTCTTTCTCGCTTTCTTTCAAATGTCTATCTATCTAGCTATAATATATTAATTAATATTATATAATTATCTATATAATACCTTTAAACGAGCAATTTTAGTGTATATATGTATAGATATATAATATATAATACATTTTGAGGATCTCGGAAACGGCTCGCAACGATTTCGATGAAATTCGCTATGTATGGGTTTTCGGGGATGAAACATCAATCTAGCTAGGTCTTATCTCTGGTAATTCGCAGAGCAAAGGGACGCGGACTAGGAATAATCTGATCCGCAGACTATTTTTCACCAGTAAATTTCGTAATTGACATATTATTATTGGGAGCTCATTAAAGATACTCACGGTAATCCCTTAAAAATAACCACCACAATGCTTACAAATTATAAATGTGAAAGTAACTCTCTCTGTCTATCTGTTAACTTTTCACTCTTCAGCCGCTGAACTGATTTAGACGAAATTCGGTCTACAGATAGTTGGAATCCCGAGAAAGGACATAGGCTACTTTGAATTCCGTTAAAATTCATAGTACCCGCTGAAAGCGATAAGCGAATTCTGCGCAGACGGATTCACGGGCAACAGCTAGTAGGAAATAATTGAAAATCGAAATCTCACTTGTATTATTTTGTTTATTCGGAACAAGTCCAAATTTGTTTGAGCGTTGATAATTTTGATCTGAAAGCAAATAGCAAGCTTAAAATCAGCACTTGGAAATTCACAATTGGAATGTCAAATATTACTTTGTTGAACTTACCACTTGCTCAAAAGGAAACGTGCTAAGGAAATCGAGCAAAAAAGCATGTTTGACGTATCTAAAGATAGTAAATAGGGGATGTGTAACTAGCAGTGAATGCTCGTTATAGTAGGCTACGTAGCTCATTATTAGAATGTCAAAGTATAGCACTATATCCGTGTAGTACCTTCCATCGAATTTGTAATGAGAAACCTGCGAAAGTTAAATAAGAGTATTTAATTATTATTATTATTTTCAGAAAAGATAATACAATTTGTAGCAACAAATACAGCGTGTATTTTTTTAAACAAACCCAGAAAGTCACCAGATAGCGCTGTGAAGCGATATCACAATAAATTTTAGGTTTTGCTAAACTTATCAGATCGTAATTGTTTTTTTTTTGCAAGCAATTTATTACGTACAATTAATAGGGATGTTGACACTACCAATCAATTGCTGTACTTTTTATGAGCTGTCTAAATACAATTCTCCCAAAGTTTGAATGGAAATAGCAACTTATGACATCACTTGTTCGCACACTCAATCAACTAACTATTTATTTGTTTTAAAGCAACAAATAATCTAATTTTGCAGTTAATCGAAAATTAATCTGGTTTTCAGGGCTAAAATAAAAGGTTTTTTTTGCTAGAGTCGTGTCTTCGAATTATTTTTTCATGGTGTCAACATCCCTTTCTGACAGGAAAGGGAAGCGGATCTGTAATAGCTGTCACGTCAGCAAGAACGGGGTTAGGTTAACCAAAGTAGTGATCAAAGTAATGATACATTGCGTGCTAATTTATTTTATAAGGAAAGGAAGGATAAGTAAAAAGCAAGTTATCCAAGTGAATATTTAAGAACAGAAAAAAAATAGAAAAGTAAGATTTAACTTTCATCCAAATCTTTTTTTAATCGTCACGGGCAACACAAATTTAAGAACTTTATAATTTCCAAGTTGATCGTTTATCGTTTTTTACGTGTAATGTCGATATTTCAACATTTTGAACATAATTCCTGATTGGAATCCACTCTCATACCTCGTAGGCAGGTGAAATAATAAAAAGTTTCAATGTTCCGACCGTTTCAGGAGAAATGGACATATTTCATGGTTATAACTTTTTGTTTTTTGTGCGACTAAAAGTAATTTTAGGAAACTCCAACTCCCTTTCCAAACGCGTGAAATGTTATCAAATTAAATACTAACTGTTCATCATTTCTTCAATGTACAATCGAGGAAACCAAATTGCGTACCAGGCCCTTTACTACGAAGTGCGAAATTCGAACTTCGTATCTTGCCATCCCGCTGATGCTAATAATTATTTAATACGAGAGTGAGAGGGACGGTACGATACGGAATTCGATTTTAGCAGCTCAAAAGTTCCACCCTGAAACACGATTCAGTTTGTTCGATTGTACTTATACTGTGTTTTTGATTCTGAAAGTCGACGCAAAATACTTAATACACAGCAATGATACAGCAGGGCTACTACGAAACTCGAAACTCGTAGTTCGTATCGTAGCGTCCCGCTTCCTCTCGTATTAAAAGGAACCGCACGACACGAACTTCGAGTTTCGATTTCGTAGTAGCCCTGCTGATACAGTTGCCATCTGATATTTCGGAACGCCCTGGAGGCGAAATAATAAAAATTTCAATGTTCCGACCGTTTCAGGAGAAATGGACATATTTCATGGTTATAACTTTTTGTTTTTTGTGCAACTAAGGGTAATTTTAGGAAACTCCAACTCCCTTTCCAAACGCGTGAAATGTTATCAAATTAAATACTGACTGTTCATTATTTCTTCAATGCACAATCGAGGAAACCTAATTGCGTACCAGGCCCTTTACTACGAAGTGCGAAATTCGAACTTCTACTGTACTACTGTACTATCGTGTTCGACTGTACTATCTACTAAGTATTATTATTTTATTACGTACCGCAATGTTATAAGGAATAGCGAAAAGATAATATATAGCAAGGCAGCATCGCACTGTAGACCAGAATTTTAAAAACATCCCGTGAGGTGTAATAACTCCAGGTATCACGACGTATCTAAGGAACCTGAAAATAAAAAATATCATTTAAGACTGAAATAAGTTTTTGTTAAGAAAAAAACATTTTTAATTCAAGCTTTTTTGCTGACTCTACTTTTGTTGACTAATTGCATTGTCATCCAAACTACATTTCCATACCAAATTTCAAGTTGATGCTATTAACCGATGAGGAGTTCCGTTCTGCGAGACGATCCTGGCCGGACTACCAGAATGTGACTAATACATTATTGTGTTGTCACCAGATTTACATAAGTATGCCTTGCAAGTCAGTCAGACTACTGAAAGTCGGTCAAATTTGGCTTCCAAGATTTGACCCAAATAAATAAACATACAGGGCAAGCTAAAGAAAAGCTTGTAAATAAGGTTTTGGTAAAAAAAACATTTTTAATACAAGCTTTTTTGCAGACTGTACTTTCTGTTGACTATACGAGCATTGTCATTCAAACTACATTTCCGTACCAAATTTCAAGTCAATCCGACCACAGGAAGTGGGTCAAATTCAACTTGCAAGATTTGACCCGCACATACATAGATACATACGAGTAAATACATACATTAAACGTACGTTACAAGTTATATAAAAGCTTTAAAAAAAGAAGATTGGAAAAAAACTTGAATTTATTGAACCATTGATAAGAAGTAGTGAAATAAGGAATGAAGACACCATTTCACAATAATATTACGGCCTAATAAAAATAATTAATGCTCAATTTTTCCAATGGTCCAAGATATTATTAAGATTTGAAGAAATAAACATAGGGGTCCCTTCCAAATTATATTTTTTTAAGATGTTTAGCCACAGAACACAAACAACGTCGAGAACTGTGGATTAAAGAAAATAATATTTCTTTGTGACGCAGACCGGTCTAAAATGCGCGGCTCGGCGTAAATAAAAGCATTAGAGAAATGGAAACACGGGGCAGAATAGCAACTCTTTAACTTACATAATTACAATTTCTCAGAAAAAAAAAACAAAATTAAAATGGCGTTAACCTCACTTAAGCGACAAGGAAAATCCGGGGTACGCTGCGACGCGGAAACACTGGAGAAAACATTTCGTTCACAAAAACATCACATTTTTCACAGGAATCATTTGTTATGTTTACGAAAATATAATCTATCTTAATTAATGCTTGCTCTAAAAAATTACCTAATTTAACAGCGCTTCTCTGCAAAAACTTATTCGCAAATAGATTAATAGCACTACAATGAAAATAGATTGCCTAATTTGCAGCTGTTGTACAATCATTGTTAATGGTAAATGCTGTCATAAAAGTATGTAAAATCATAGAAATGGGCAGGTCATGAAGTACCTATTGACAAAATGGTTTTTTAACGTACTAGTTATCATACAACAGGGCCAACACTCAGTTCTATAATGGAAGGTTATATAGAAATTTGTTGATGCCGCAGAATTCATAAATGTATTAGACTAGGTTAGCTGGAAGAGATACCTTTTTAGGGATAACCTCGCCTTTGCTCTCCTTTCTGTGTATTTGTATTTCTTTGTATTTTATTTTTATGTGCAATAAAGAGTTTACATACATAAATACACACATACAAAACTGCGTTCATGAATCATGTGTGTATTATTGTGTTGTCACCAGATTTACATAAGTATGCCAAATTCCAATAAAGTCCGACCACTGCAAGTTCGTCATATTTAACTTGCTAGATTTAACCCGCACATACATACAAGCATACAAACGTACATTGCAAGCTAAAAAAAAGCTTGCACAAAGCTTTTGCTTCTGTGATAAATCCGATGTAACATGGCTTAAGCCATAAGCGAAAATTACGGGAGCGTGCGAGAACTTCAGATTTACGTGTTAATCGACCTCTCGTAGTTGCAAGCCCATAAATATTTACCTCATCACGCCCAACTTGTCAAAGGCTCGCACGTAGTGTTCCCGCACACCGCGACCGGCTAATACGACGAAACTTTCCTTTATTTCTTGCTGCAAGAAAACAAAGTTCGTAATTACAAGTTTGTTGCAGAAGATAATTCAACAATTTTAATGTATAATGTTAGGAGAGTTACTTATACAGCACTCTTCAACAGGGCTGTTTTTATTGAAATCTTAAATATTGTACTTTTTTGCTTGTATATTTTTTATAATGTCATCTGAAATTATCATGGTGTCTGCAAAGAATTCATTTATTGCACGTCCGAGGGGAATATTATTATATTCGGGATAAAACTATCCTGTGTCCTTCTAAGGGTTTGAAACTATCTCCATACCAATTTTTTTTTAAGATTGGTTGGGTACTGTAGACATTAAAGCGAAACTAACAAACATACGCACTTTCACGTTTATAATATTAGTTAGGATCATTCCATAGTATGTCTTTACCGCTATCCGATTCGTCTTGATGTCCAAGCGGCCGGACATAGGTTGGGCTGTCTCATATTGTGCCGCATACCTTTCCAGGTCAGAGTCCCGTAAAACCTAAACAAAAAGTTAAATTAAAACCATGTTTTCCTGATAACATTTTCGTGACATCGTTTTATGGTACCGTAGTCCTATAAGGTACCCTTATAGTTTCGCCGTGGCCATCCGTCCGTTCCTCTGTCTGTTCGCGGCTTATTTTACCTACTGCTAGAAAGCTGTACTTAATGCATGAGTTTATAAGTTAACTACGCCGACAATGGAGTATTAAAATATGTTTTTATACTAAATCGGTATCGTTGAATATTAAAATTTTGCTAAGATTGTTTACAAAATATGATAGATTAGCTTAGCTTTATGATGCTAATTATAAGGGGGAGAAGGGATCGTCCCCCTCCTCCACAAGGTAAACCCATGGCTTGAAAAAACTGGAAAAATCACGATGACAGTATATAACGTGAATTAAAAGTTTTTATTATAGTTTAGTACCTAACTACTTATGTATCTCCCGCTAAATTAACTGCTAGGGGACAGTCAACGTCAATTATTTCGCGCTTGCAACGCCAAACGGCTATTTTACACGCAAACTTTCAGTTCACATAACATAGTTAAAGGGTTAAGTGACAGTTTCATTTTGTTGTCAGAGTACGTACATTATCGTCTTTGAAAATGTGAATGATCAACGCAGACACATAATAATGCAGACCAAAAATGTATATTATGTACAGGGGTCGGACAAAAAGTGCCAATGATCAATGACGTCAAACCACTTATAGGATGATTTCAAATAGTATTTTTGATTTTCATAAACAATTATCACTTATCATTTATCAACCTCTTTATTAAACGATATGAAATTTTTTTTATTCACTGAATTCTATTGATTTATTTACGATTATTTTGTTACTTCATTAATGCTACTTTGTTACTACATGTCACACGGAAGTTTAAATAAAAAAATCATCTTGTGTGCAAGATTACGTAATTTTTACGTCGTCCGCACTTTTTGTCCGACCCCTGATTATGTACAATAAATACTATCTAACATTCAAAATAATAAATAACATAGTTAAAAACACCGTACATCACTGCAGAGAGTGCAGTTAGCAAACGCATGAATCACCTTCATAATGGGGTGGCTGATGTCCGGGAATGTGCTCCAGCACTGCAACAGCGCACTAAATTCCACGTGCAGCAATATGCAGTTTGTTGACGTCAAAACTGTGTATACCTGGGGAGTGCGGCGAACACTGAATGTGTGAGGCAGAATAATAGAAAAAGCGCATTGTTTTACACTAGGTATTCTACTGTTTGGATAAAGATAAAAGTGAAGTGACAAAAAACAATCAATATTTTTATGAAATTAAATTCTAAATTGTCATAATTCTTTTATTTTTATAAGAGTCAGTACCAGGAAAACAAAAGGTAGCCCTTATAAGGCTTTTGTTGTCCGTCTGTTCGTCTGTCCGTTTGTTTACCTTTTCATCTGTCTGTCATGACCGTTTTACTGAGAAATAGAGAAAGATAAACGAGGTCCTACTGAATTATTTATTGGTATTACAGGAGAAGCAGTAGGGCTATATATTATTTTAGACAGTATAAATTCATTTTACATTTTGAAGTTAGATATTAACTATATTTGTTCTGTGCTTACTGCGCACGTCATACGTGTATTCATACATCGTTATATTTCTCTAAACTGGCGCTGCAGTGCAGTAAGTCATAAATAAGTATGCAGAACATAATATTTCAATTATAAAGCTTACTCCTGACGTACAGCATTCTATTCCTGTTTTATCTACGACGAAAACTTATTTATGAGCTCACTCGGAGTTTATAATACTAACTAAAGTTTTTAATAAACAACTACTAATTCAAACTTTTTACTCAACGGAACATTCCGGTTCTAAAATTCCGCCGAACTCAATCTGCCATGTGGTCTAAAATGGATTTATGACAATTGCCCACATATTACCTAATATGTACTATTCAATAACTTTAAAGTTTTTCACTTGTTTTCTTTATCGAAAAGCTCACAGTAAATACCAAATTGCACACATAAATTACAAAAAAAAAACTTTGATGCATCCTACCATCTGCTTCGAACCTTCTACTTGAAAGGGCCATTAGTTTAAATCACCGGGTCTTACGGCTATCAAAAATAGTGGTCATATTGTTTTGATTTAAAGTTAGGTAGGTCCATATTATCAAGGCACTTTACTCTCTTGTTTATGAAAGCTTTTTTGAACTATACATTATTTTACGGCTCCGTACCCCAAAAGGAAAAAAAACAGTGTCCGCCAAAATAATAAATAAATTCCTGAATTTGAAAAAAAAAACTGCAAACTTGATAGTGTGATGAATGGGCTTATTTTGAGAATCTTAAGAAAATACATATGCATGTGATTCATTTGCGAAATATTCAACTTTAAGGTGCAAATTTTCGTTAAAATCGAGCTTCCCCCCCCCCTTTATAAGCTAAACTGTTGGTTTGAAAATTAAAAAAAAAAACATGATGGTAGTAAATACTTATATCAAATAAGGTAACAAGAAAAACTGTGACGGCTAAGTTTGCTTAAGAACTATTTGTATTTTAAGAATAAACAGCATCCTACCAAACTTATAAAATATACTACTTGAAAAATTCCGTACAAAATACTAAATCCTAAGAAAAATGTTACTTGATTTCTCGTAACGGCTACGGAACCCTACCCTGGGTATGTCCGACACGCTCTTTGATGGTTTTTTACCTTTGGTAGTCCAAACAGCATCTCCATGAGTCCAAATTGGCTTCCCGGGCCCACAGACGCCACAACTTTCCCTTGGCTGTCTAAAACGTTGCAGTGCCCCTAGAAATATTATAGAGGAATAAAACCAGTCTCACTTTGAAATATTTTACTGGTGTACAGTCAACTACAAAAAATACGGCTATACAAAAATATGTATTGTAATATGAGCTTAATTTTTAATTTATAAAGTCGTGTATACATAATTTTGTATCTTTGGCCGTCGATCTCTTTGTAGTTAATTTTACAATGTTACGGTGCTCCTAGAAATAATGGGGAATGTCTGAAAAATTTAGAAACGCTTGAAACTTTTTATATCAATAGGAATAACCTTTCCAATTAGCAGAAAAAAATATCAGATTTTTAATTAGCTTCAACTACTTAATTAAAAAAATAGATAGAGTTTTCTTTACCGCCAAATTACGACAGTCCCGTCGGTTACGGGTTGTTCCGTAGTCCAGAATAAAAAACATTAAAAAAAGAATTTGTGTCTTTGACTCGATCATTTTGACAGGTGACACTCCCATAGGAACTGACATGAGCTTCTATGGGCGTGTACATGAAAAACAGGGTCGTTATTTCCATGTCAGTATTATTCGGCCCGGTAAAGAGTGTCGCCTGTGAAAATGATCGAGTCAAAGACACAAATTCTTTTTTAACGTTTTTTATTCTGGACTATGGAACAATGCGTAAACGACCGGACTGTCGTAATTTGGCGGTAAAGAAAACTGTTTCATTTTTTTTTTAATTAATTGGTGCTACTTAAAAATCTGATATTTTTTTCTGTTAATTGGAAAGGTTATTCCTATCGATAAAAAAGTTTCAAGCGTTTCTAATTTTTTCAGACATTCCTCAGTATGGAATATAACCATTTTTAACTTTGAAAGATTTTAGTGGTGTACAATAAACTATAAAGATACCGATACGGCTAAAGATACAGACACACACGAACGAGCTTAATTTTAAGTTCATAAAATCGTGTGTACATATATTGTAACTTTGGCCATATCGATCTATTTGTAGAACCTTAAAACGTTACGGTGCTCCTAGAAATAAATCTTGGAATTCTTGGATAAACCAGTCTCCCTTTGAAAATATTTTACTGTTAAATGAAATAATCTCGCATGTAAAGTGTAGATATTTGCCTAGGTTTAAACCTTAACCGCATATTTAACTGAGTGCTGCTGGAACTGAAATCCGGTAAAGTGAATAGAGAGTAGTGGGTAAACGAAATGAAGAATTTAATATCCGTTCTTGTTACTTGGTGTATCTGCTGTTTTAATCGAGATTTAGAATATATTTGACTTGTTTCTCTTTTACAAAGAACTGTAGAGAAATGTATTCAAAGTATCAAACTTTTATAATTCATTCTAAGTAGAAAAAACACACTCCAAATAAATAATATAAAGGAATTAAATTAATATTCAAGGCTTCGTGTCCTAATATAAAAAAGGAACCGATTAAATCCAGACATTTTGACTAAATAAATAATATTAGGGCATTATTCAGGGCTCCGTGTCTTAACAGAAAAAAAGAACTGATAAAAGCTACATATTTTGACTAAAGTGTAGAGTTTGTGAAGGTAGGCCTTGTAGAGTTAGGGCGTGTAGTTATAACTTTTTGACAGTGCGAGTCATGTGGATTCGTCTTGGCAACATTTTACTTTACATGAATATGTTTTAGGTGGGATCAGCCTGTCTGGGCTCTGCTTAGGAACGTGTATAGGTATAAAGTTGAAATTAATATAATGCAATAAAAACTATAGTCCCTTGCAACTGTAAAAAAATTAAGTCTCCGAGTTTAAGTTTGAAAGATGTTATGTGCTTTTGAAAGTGTATCTTCAAACATTCCATGGTAATCAAAACTAATTTGAAATACATGCTCAAAGGCTAACTTATCCCTTTTAGGGATTTCTACCAGTCAAGCTTTGACTGGATAAGAGGAGCTTTTAGTTAGGGACTGACAAAGAGTGAGTTTAAAACAATAGTGGAAGCTACATTACAAATACAGTGAAATACAAACTTATGATTGGTTTGCTTTAAGATGTGCACGGAACTCCCCACTGAGAGTTGCATGCAATGAAGTTTTGAATCGCATTAGGCGCTTTTCCACAAGAGATGTGCGAGTATGCGATGCGAGGAATATGTTTTTCATGAACCAATAGAAACGCTTCATTTACCTATCCTCGCTCAGGACAGCTCTAGTGAGAAGAGCTCAGCGGAGCGAGGATAGGTAAATGGAGCGTTTCTATTGGTTCATGACAAACAAATTCCTCGCAACGCATCTTATCCCATCTCTGGTGGAAACACAGCCTAAGGCTGGTTTATAAGCTTCTTAAATTATGGACTTTGGCATAGCAACATATCCCTAATTAGTTTTTTTATGTCTTTTTGTGTTTTACAATATAATACAATACAAAGACTCTTTATTGTACACCAGACATAGTAAGCGATACAGAAAACAGATACACAAAGAAAAAACATAATTGTGGCGTTATCTGGGAAAAGGTACCTTGTTGTCGGTATTGAGTTATTGATATCCCCATAATCTACATACATTTAGCTATCGAACCATGTAAGAAACATGCATGTAGGTTTAATAGATATTTAAAAAAAAAAATGTTGAAGCTCAAAAGCCAGAAAAGGTGATTATGAGAAAATTGAATTCAAACTTATACACCCAATAAAAGTATGTTATTGTTGGAAGTTACATAGATCACATGCTATTTGAGGAGTAGATTGTACGGGCTTTCAGGTTTCAAGAACAATTTTGTAATTGGACAACGGTTTTCCTATAGTTTACCTTGCCAAAGTGCATAAAGTAAAAAAAAAAGGTTGATGGATTTTTTACATTTTTTTCTATTTATAGTATATTTCCATTGGATTTTATCGAAGGAAAAAATATTATGCGTAAATTGACACTTAATAAGAACTACTCCGTTTTGAATTACGTTGTTTATTATATAAAAAAATACTTTAACAAAAATAACTTTGTTGTTTACAAATGTAATTAAACAGTAAAAATCAACAAACTTTTATATTTAGTACGCTAAAACATAGCCAAATGAGACCAAATTAACTCAACAAATCTTAAAAAACTAGTTTTTTCAGTCTCAAAATTCAAGGTAAAGTTTAGTAAAAAGTTGGTACAATCACTATATATTTTCTAAAAGGTACCTTATCGTCGGTGGTAAAATATTTAGTGATTATGAAGTGATATCATTTGAAAACGACTAATAACTTACGATTAATTTTAATAGTCTTAATTTAAGAACACTGTAGTATTAAAACTCTTACCAAAAACCTATAATTTTGTCTCAACACACTAAATGATTAACGTATTTGAAAAGGTACCTTATTGTCGGACGTAAAATGTTTAGTGACATAGTTAAGAATAAGATCTAAAAAAATGCTTTGATTTGTAGTTTTAACTATTAATCGTTATTATTATTACTATAAATCAACCTCTAAAGACCAGCAGGTGGTAGGACCTGTGCAAGGTCCGCCCGGATTGCTACCACCATCTTGCTCGCTAATCCTGCCGTGAATAGCAGTGCTTGCATTGTTGTGTTTCGGCGTGGAGAGTAAGACAGCCGGTGAAATTACTGGCATTTGAGGTATCCCATCTTAGGCCTCTAGGTTGGCAACGCATCTGCAATCCCCTGGTGTTGCAGGTGTCTAAGGGCGGTGGTAATCTCTTACCATCAGGTGACCCACTTGCTCGTTTGCCATCCAGTCGAATAAAAAAAAGACAAATTGGCGTAAATAGTCAATAAGGGCCTTATCACTCTAGCGATTCGTGGGAGAGTTGAAAGCGAGGCAAGCGTGCAGTGAATTCGCTGCGAGCGTATAAAGATTTCGCCGCAAGCGCGCAACTATGTCGCTGCTGCGAGCGCATGGCGAGTTCGCTGCTTTAGCGCCAAAAACGCCATATTGTAGACTTTCGTATAATAAATAGGGCGTCTTCGGCGCTAACGCAGCGAACTCGCAGCGACATCGTTGCGCGCTCGCGGCGATATCGTTTCATGCTCGCGGTGAAATCGTTACGCGCTCGAAGCGAACTCGCTGCGCGCTCACCTCGCTTTCAACTCGCCCACAAATCGCTAGTGTAATAAGGGACTAACTGGCTACCGCCTAAGGGTGGCCAGTTATTGATGATGTACCTTACTCTAATTAAACGCATTTTATGATGATTCTTGACGTTTTTTACGCGCCGACAAGCACCGCAATGGGCCCGCGTGGGAACTAATGCCAAGCTCTCTCATTCTGAGAGGAGGCCTGTGCCCAGCAGTGGGACGTATAGGCTAGGATGATGATGATGATGATGACGCGCCGACAAAGTACCAACGTCCGACACGTCTTCCAAACCGATACCGAGCGCACAGAAAGCATTCAAGAGCGGCACCGACAATAAGGTACCTTTCTTACTAAACTTTAAGGGATGTTTTAACTCATAAAAAATCGATTTAAAAACTTGTGTCTCTGTCAAATTAAAATTTAGACCCTGCTTATTAATATAGAGTAAAAAAAGAAAAAATGATTTTTTTCGACATTTTACTTCAAGCGCGATTATCTCGGAAACTAGAACCGACGACAAGGTACCTTTTACCAGATAACGCCACAATTATACATTATTTGTTTTATACATAATTTGAATTTTAAAGCGAATTGGTTTTTTAGCTGCTGTAATTTTTATTGACATTTAAATAAATTAATAAATAGCAACGTCCAATTTAATACATTACTGACCCTTTCGACGATGTACATGTCTCGCCCGATATCAGCCGCGTGTTGGACGACCTCGTCATCCGGTAAAACGATGCTTCTAGTGTTGACCGCCACCGTTTGCAGAAAATCGCGGCTACAATCCTAGTCACAATAGTACATTATTTCCTAGACTTGGAAGTCAATTAAGTACCTACTGAGTTGCTGGTTTAATACAAAATATAAAAACACTAGGTATAAAGAAACTTGCACTTAATTTAATCGAACAAAACGAAATCAATAATCGGACAAAAGCTTTAATCGTATAAAATAGTTGTATTACAACTGAGGAAACAGTGTAAAATAGGTTAATAGTTTTTGGGATAGCGGTTAATTGAGTATTAGTCATTCGGAAATTGTGTCGTATAGGTATAATATTTACTCAAACGAAAAATATTAAAAGCGTAAAAATAAAAAATAAATATTATTATTTATTAAAGTAAACCGACTTCAAAGCTGCATTTAAAAGGGAGAGAAAAGTTTTACCTCATAAAAATCAAAATTACCTAGACAAATCTATTTTTATGCCATTAAAAAAATTAACTTGAGTAGGTACTTCTGTAGCTATATATTTACACAAGCACCGACCTCAAAAAAGTTTTTGATATATTTACTTCAGGTTTTATTTAAGTTTTTTTTTTAATTTCTGGTTGCAGTTTTGAAGTCAGTTAAATTTTATTAAGTAAATAACTTTTCTTATTAAAAGCTTTCTACTTCAATTTACGACATAAGCACGGACCTAGAAAGCATTAATATTCTCTTAAACATGGTCTCAGAATTTTCATAAAATTCATTTTCATTAAAAGCTCTCAAAGCTAAGAGAATAATTAATAAAAGTTTAAGTGTAAGGCTACCTGAAATAGCGGGCATTGTAGCAACGTCTCCACTGTCACGATAGATAATACTTCCTGGCGAATATTAGTCGACATATCTCGAAATAATTCT
This sequence comes from Choristoneura fumiferana, assembly GCF_025370935.1. Taxonomy (NCBI): domain Eukaryota; kingdom Metazoa; phylum Arthropoda; class Insecta; order Lepidoptera; family Tortricidae; genus Choristoneura; species Choristoneura fumiferana. The sequence continues at coordinate 8,815,357 of NC_133477.1, forward strand.
TCTACAGACACTGCGTTATTGTAATACCTGTAAAAATATTATAACAACATTCATTCTGCTATATCTTTATTCGGTGATCAAGAGATGAAAAATATTTACCAACCAAAATGTTTATTTTAGGTTGCATATACACGTTGAGTTACAATATAAATATGTTGATATGTATTTATACATCTATCTATACTTATGTAATATGTGACATTTTTATGAAAATCTTGAGACATATATATCTCATACAACAGAGAAAATTGTACTGATTTCGTACATGTATATATATAACTCAGTATCTTAAAAAAAATGTCGCTTAGTAAATTTCTCCTTTCTTCTGTCGATATATATACAGGGTGTATTTTTGATACTACCTCAAACTTCGGACAGTTGTCGAATCATAAAGAGAAGATTTCAGTACAGAAACAGAAGGAAATGCAGAACAAACATTTAGAACTACAAACAAAGTATTTAGACCGGATACGTTTTTAAAGAAAAGTGAACAATAAATAAAACTAAAGTTAAGGTATTTTTATTATTCGTCATCGATACAACCTTTTGCTTTGTATTATTGCCATTAGGCAATAATGCTTCCACTAATGAAATCCACTGCCAATACATAACAAAACGATGTGTGCGCAAGAATGTAATTACAACGATACTCCAATTATATTAAATTACTGTGATACTCCAGGCCAAACTTCAATATACTAATAATAACTTAGCAAAGTAAAACCACTCACCACTGAACACAAAAAAACTTTTTCACTCGTGCCTTGATTTTCCCGCTAACATGATTAACCGATAGGAAATAAAAAAGTTCTCGCATCGATTCCTATTGAACAGGGAATTGGTTTTATTTCACAGACTTTTTCATCAAATTTACCCGAAGAAGATATTATAAGTTTGTAATCTGACCTTAAACCTCAGTCTTCGTTGAGTGGCCAGCATGAAGAGGCTGCAAACTTTGGCTATGTAGAAACAACTGAGGTACGACCCAATAATAAATATTGTCACCACCTAAAAATAACCTATCTTTATCCACTTATATAATACCTATAGCCGTGGTGGCCTAGTGGTTTGACCTATCGCCTCTCAAACAGATGGTCGTGGGTTCAAACCCCGGCTCGCACCTCTGAGTTTTTCGAAATTCATGTGCGGAATTACATTTGAAATTTACCACGAGCTTTGCGGTGAAGGAAAACATCGCGAGGAAACCTGCACAAACCTGCGAAGCAATTCAATGGTGCGTGTGAAGTTCCCAATCCGCACTGGGCCCGCGTGGGAACTATGGCCCAAGCCCTCTTGTTCTGAGAGGAGGCCTGTGCCCAGCAGTGGGACGTATCTAGGCTGGGATGACGATGATGATGATAATACCTATAATAACTAATTTTAATCGATGAATAAATTGATAAATGAACATAGGTAACATTTGCTACATTATCGCATTGGGTGTATAAACTGTAAAGATTTGTAAAAACAACCGTTTTTAGAGTTACAACAGTCGTAATTGTGAAAACGAAACCCTAAAAATGTTCTGTTGCGAAAAACAAATCTGACACTCAACTATTTTTTTTTTCAGATTTCAGCGATTTTGACTTAAAACCTACTTTATGTTTTGACCCAAGTTCGGCAATTATAATCTTTTTGAAATTCAGTGGAGGAAACTGAATTGCGTACCAGGTTAGAACCTTTTCATACTCAATTTCACTGTGATTTCTTTGCCACGTGTATGTGATGTCTGTATGACGATAGTAGTACAAAAGTTCCACTCTGGTACGCGATTCAGATTTTGACTGTACAGTAACACTTACAAACAACAAATCAGTAACACCGGGAGATATGTCAGAGGTACCGGCCAAAGTAAAAGCTGATGTCCCAAACAACAGCGAAGTAGTCATCGGCTTCTCGTGCTTTGCATTGTTTGTTAGGAACACCTTCGTCTCCCAGTATATGAGTTGAGTCATCCAAGAGTTCTGGAAAGTCGCAATCCATTAGACGTTTCTATATCTTCATGAAAAAACCGTGGATTAGGTACATGTATACATATAAAAGTTGCTACTTTTCGCTCTGGCATTGCATTAAAGAAGTGCCATTTCTGGACAAAACATAAAAGCAATTTGTAGATCCATGTAATTATTAATTGGTGATTTTTTTAAAGCCTGGATAGAGTTCTGAAGTGTGTCTACAGCCCCTTCCCGTGTGTTACGAATATCGACTATCATACAGTCACCGGTAATTGGATCGTCATGGCCCCACTTAATTAAAATCAAAACTTAACTTTTGTTTTTTTTCTAACAAAGTTAATCGTAAATTCAATGTTCGCTATCCTAGACCCCAGCTGACGTCGCCTGTCACGCTACAAATATCAAACACTTTGACCCGGATAACTCACGCCTTAAATCGAGTTTAGCTCAACATGTCTCGGTCTAATCCGTAGCCCTTCGTCTTCGGAGCAACGCGACTCAGGGGCTGCTGCAACACGCGCACTGCTACTCAAATACTAAATACTCGTGCTGCGTCATCGGTGTGTGTGAACGTACCTTTACAGAGCGATGTTGTTAGTGTTGTGTGCTACCCTACAATTGACAGTTGTAATGAAAATGATGATGAAAACGCGGGTAGTTGTGTGCCCGTGTCAGTTTCGTCGGGTAGTCGCGCGAGCAGAGCGGCGGCGCGCAGTGCGCGTGTTGCAGCAGCCGCTGAGTCGCGTTGCTCCGAAGACGAAGGGCTACGGATTAGCCCGAAACATGTCGAGCTAAACTCGATTTAAGACGTGAGTTATCCGTGTCAATATATTTATTATGAGTGAGTCTCACGGTAGTTTCATGTTCAAAATCAAACACTTTGTTTTACATTGCTTCTTCGGATAAACTTAGTGTAATAAAAATTAAAATACTAATTATTTTTAAAAGTCGCCGAAGTAAAGTTGTTCAGTTTGACGAGCACGATCTATGTTTTGATTATTTGCCCGTGTTATAGGCCACACCCGGTATCCGTCAGCTAGAAATTCCAATCACCACCATCATGGGTGATGGCAGATTAGTTTTAATTCATGGACATTAGTATCCTTAGATGTTCATACTTAACTCAGATAACGGCGGTTGAAACGCTTCAGAGCCCCAGCAACCTAAGATATTATGTACACTAAACAGTGTAAATGAAGATAGAACTTATTTTTTCTGCATATTTTAATGTTTCCTCTGTTACGAACCTTTACATTCATTCTCTAATTCTTGCTTAGAAATAAATATCATCATAAAATAGGTATGAGTAGATCAATGTATATAATGTTGATTAAAAATAAAATAAAGTACCTACAACGCTATGTAGCCATTTTGGTAGAAGTGTAGTAACTTATGTTAAGTAATGAATTGTGGAAGAGCAATAAAGTATTGAGTAATTATCAGTTACTACTCGGCATCGAGGTGATTGAATAGAAAACTTACCTCTCGACACAGTTTTCTTGGACACGAGATCAAGTATAGAAAACATCCAGACCAGTATGAAAATATTGAGAAAACCAGAAAATATTTTATAGCACACAAGGCCTGAAAATATAAATTATGTTGAATCAAAAACTTTCGTAAGTTCAGCAGAAAATATAAAGAAGCTTTATCAAGTTGTTTTGCATATTTTACTCTAATGGAAACCGATAATATTTCAGAAAAACTTTCGTTAACTATAACTGTTGATCTGACCTGATGATGAGGTCTGCAGGGCTACTACGAAACTCGAAACTCGAAGTTCGTGTCCGGCGGTCCCTCTGACACTTATTCTATTTAAAACGAGAGCGAGAGGGACAGCACGACACGAACTTCGAGTTTCGAGTTTCGTAGTAGCCCTGCTGATTTTAAATTCTAAGATTCACAAAGACAGGAATTCACAAGGAAAGCAAAAACGTGCTATGTAGTCTCAAGCAAACCTGGTAATACACGATGCAGGATAAGGTAAAAAAAACAGAGAACCTCTTGGAGTGAAATCAAACGCAAAGCTCAAGACCGATCGGGATGTAGAGTACGTTATGTCAATCGAATTTATAGAAAGGGTAAACAAAGATGCCATTAACCTGACCACAGACATTGAATGCTGTGAAAACCTAGAACCTATTGCAAAATAATTTATCTGTTCAGTAAATCGATTAATTTATTAATTGAATAGATCAAAGTATTTTTGTCTATTTTATTATTTACAATACTTGATTTAATTCCAAAAACTGTTTATTTAATTATAAAAGCAGTAACTATTTTTAAATTTTATGGTAAATAAATAATAATCGCTTATTCAATTGAGTAAATTTTAATAAAATAAAAATTTTAATCGATTTTTAAAATGTCAAATTTTCCACCATCTCTACGCTAGTCTATACTACCAAAGATTATACACGAGTCTCATTCAAGAAATAACGTCAGATTTTGACGAAGATTTTTCAAATTAACATTAAATATTGAAATCAAGTTAATTTTGCTGAAAAAAGTGATTAGACGTCTCGTTAAAAGACATGAATTGTAGATAAATTATGTGTTATTGATTCGATCCAGTTGGTGTTTATACAAGAATTTTGATGAAATTGGTTTGTTTACACTTTCCATAAATTGGATTGACATAACGTATAGTGAACGCGCTATGGCCAATCAAGGGGAAATAGAGTATAATTGTAAAATTGTGTTGGACAAACGTTACTATCGATAAATTAATAATTAGGTACAGTCAAGTGCAAAAATATTGACTTCAAAAATACCTATGTACCACAGACTCTTATTCCGACGTAAAAGATCGTGGTAACATATTTTTGAGTGGTTCGAATAGATAAATATGACTTTTTATGCACTTAACTGTACCTACCTAATACAGTTTACCCACAACCAATTGTTACTGATTGCTAATTGTTAGTAATGTTAGCTACAATTTTTTTCTTTTTTTTTTTGTAATAAATTAAACCTTGATATTGCTTTTGAAGTTCTTTTCCCATTGGTCTATGTAGTCCCAAATGTGCCAAACTTGAAGTATGGGGAACAGCGCGGCCAGTTGGCCAGCCGCTGATTCTCCGTAGGGGTCCAGGGTATCCGTAAATATATAAACGGGGAAAACCGACAAGATGTCCAGGTAAAAGCCAAATGATGACATTTTCACTTCTGCTATTTCCTTCACGGTGACTTTGACGACATTCTTTGAACAAATAAAAAGAAATCTTTTGAATGGAGCGTATCAAAATATTTCTTTTCTACAGGTTAATATTATATCCCACGGAAAACGTCCAACACAGTTTAAGCGCTCGCTCCTTTCAATAGAATGTATGGAGTCAAATTATAGTTCACTAGCTGTTGGCCGTGACTCCGTCTGCGAAGAATTGGTTTGTCGTGATCCCGCTGGATTTATCCAATTTTCCGGGATAAAACTATCTGATGTCCCTCCCTGGGTCTCAAACTATCTTCATATCAAATTTCATTTAAGTCGGTTCAGTGGTTTAAGCGTAAAGAGATAATAGACAGACAGCGTGCTTTCGCGTTTATAATATTAGTATATTGGTGATTACAGTTACCTATATCATTTAAAGTTAATACCTAATGTAAATTATGCTACACTTACTTTATTAAAAATAGCAGTTGTGAGTTGTAAGTAGATATTCAGAAGAAGTCCCGCAACGATGACAATATTAAAAACTTTCTCAAAGTCCGTCTGTGTAAGTCTAATGATGGTGCAATTAGGCACCATGATGCACACATAGAGAATCATGAAGAAATGAGCTATTTGAAACATGTAAGTCTGGAATGAATACGAACTATTTTATTAACATTGATTAATTATGAGTATAGTTAGTGTTCACAGCTTACAAAAAATATGATAATAAGCGTAAAACTCGATAATAAGCGTTTTCTTAGAGAAGACCAAGCTAGATCGATTTGTCATCCCCGAAAATTCCCACATACCAAATTTTAATCGAAATCCTTGGAGCCGTTTTCGAGGTTCTGATTATAGTTTTCGAGGTTCTGATTATATGTACGGTATATATTTATAATATATATATAAGAATTGCTCGTTTAAAGGTACCTATTAGATAGATTTGCCGCGAATTTTTCTTCTAAGAATTCACTTATCGTGTCGTATTTATAACATCAGCAGGCCCACGTAGGATGTAAGATTTCACATTTAAAAAGTACCTACTCGTACTATCAATACCAGAAAATGTACTCTTACCCATATCTATTTGTAAGTAAACTGCTCTGTTAATTTAATAAAGTCAATTTGTTAGAATTAAATGTGTTAACACGTACGAAATCAGTATCTGGTTCCAAAATCCACGGAAACTGTGATCTTATGCATATCCTGGGAGCGTCTACGGTTGTCACTTTAGGAGCCATTTGATACAGCTCCAAGAAGTCATCAGTGAACTTCGGCTGACGGACGTTGTTTTCATCTATGAATAATAATCATTTATGTTACAGCAAATAATATTTTAACATAACATTGTTACGTATAAACCTATTATAAATATAAAAGACACGCTTGAAATGTACCTACCACACTTTAAGTATCAGTACCTGGCTGACCGAGCTTTGCTCGGGCTAAAACTCGATAGTAAGCGTTTTTTCTAGAGATAGAGATAAGACCAGGCTAGATCGATTTGTCATCCACGAAAGCCCACACATACCAAATTTTATCGAAATCGTTGGAGCCGTTTCCGAGATTCTGAATCAGATTATACATACATATATGTGTGTGTTCCGTACAAATTTGTAGGTGAATGTGTGTATAAAATGTGAAATAAATAATAATCCAGTGTTAGCTAGATCAAAAAGACAGACATATGTTTTTAGACCACCTATTTTCTTTCTGGTTATAATTTATTATTTATTTATTTTAATTAGGAGCTAACTTTATACCGAATCGCACGTTTCTATGACAATTGGAAGTATCCTATAGGTTTTGATTTCCCGGCAATCTTTATGGAAACGCCTTTCTTTAATTACTGTATCTTTGATTGCGTTGACTTAGATCTGGGGTCGGCAACCTTTTGGCAGAATTGGGCCACATGGTGAATAAAATAGATACAGGCGGGCCGCACTAGATATCTACCTAGTTATCTATTGTGGGTAGGTACTATAACTGATATTACAAAACAGGAGTCGCGGGCCGCAAGGAGATAGGTCTCGGGCCGCGTGTTGCCTTCCCCTGACTTAGAATTTTGATTTTTTCACAGCTCCAAGGGGTCGCCGAGTTGACTATTTGATATTAATTTCAACCTATAATACCTCCACGTGTTTCCGAAAAAGGTCTTGAGAGAGAATGGACGGACAACAAAGTGATCTTATAAGGGTTCCGTTTTTCCGACTGAGGTACTGAACTCTAAACCGAAAATCTAACATAACGAGACAAAGATACCAAATCGACAATACCTTTGTAATACAAATGAGAGTCGTCTACAAACGTGGGATCCTCCTCTTTTCTTCCAGCTAAGCGGTTTTTGAGCACTTTCATCGGTCGGTAGCGTGTCCTAATTAATCTTGAATCGGCTTTATCGTATTCTGCTATTGCTTTCTGAAAAGTAATAGAAATATTCAACTGGAGTGCGGGGAGGAGGGTGGACTGAAATTCAGCGCTGCGCAATGCAGGCTTACGCTTGCACTCGCAGCAAATGCTGAGTCCGCTCCTTTTGCCACAAAAAACTGTTTTCTGGTTAGGTTTAGTGTAGTTGTTTTTCTTTTTCAACTGTTAATTTTTTTTTGTGGCAATAAATGATTTCTTTCTTTCTTTATTTAAGATCCATCGGTTTAATTCTGGTCATTTTATGAGCAAATTTCATAATTTAGATAATGTGGCTGAAGCCAGATGAGTTGAGATGAGTGTAATGTTTTGTGTTGTGAGTCGCGTCGTGTATTTTCAGTCGCGTTATTTCTGCTGCATTCGGTTTTTCAAAGTTCAGCTTGTATCACACGGCGACTCAAAATGAGCTGTACAGTCAAGTGCAAAGATATCGACACAGCCATAGTTACAAATATTTTATGCACTTTACTTTTACGACTTTATGCACTACACATTAAGGTCGTGTATACATATTTTTGTAACTTTGGCCGTGTCGATATCTTGTACAATTCATTTTGAGTCGCCGTGTGATACAAACTGAACATTGTCTGTAACTAAAATTACGCGACCGAAAATACGTTAATCACAACTTAAAAAATTGCGCTCACCTTGCTTCAACCTAAGATTGTTTTGGATTAATGATCGATCGTCACCTGTTTCTTCCGGGCACTCCGGAGCCTATTCTCTAGTTTTTCGCGCACCTGATGTAGCAACGATGATTGCTCGGCCATCGCGCGCATGAAGTCCGTGCGCCGTAAAACCTAACCGCAAACACGGTCAATTTCATTATTGCAGTAAAACCGTACCAGTAGCACGCTGCGGTAACTCGTTAGGTATTTAGAACGAGCAAAGGGCGCGGGTCAATCAAGGAAGAAACCAATGGAGATAAACAGAAGAGGCCGACCCAAGCACCCCAACGCATAACGCATAAGCAATCTAACGGGAAAATGCATACTCCTCTCCCGGCTTCCCAGCAAATGTATGTATAAGAAACGCCTCCAATCCTCCCTTCCCTCTTCTTTCTTCAAAATTTTTGTAGTTACACGCCTCAAATTTTGCACTACCGTTTTGCCTAGGTCAAAAATATTGAAACGCACTTCATATAAACCTTTATGGATTACGGAATGGACAGTATCCTTAATCTCCATGAATATTAGCAGAAAAATGTAACAATTTTTCAAACCCAATGTATAAATTAGGATTTTCAAAATACCATGATTAAATCTGCGAGGTATTAAATTGGCAATCATTAGCAAGCGTAAAACGCCATTCGTTGTCATGACGCGGTGGACAGATGAGAAATTACTGCTGCTACATTTTTTTGTTTTTATTTCACGTGGAAGGTAGTCTGCGTGAATTATTAGGCTATTAAACATTCGTCGCGAAATGTGTTAATGTTATTTTGATTAAATATAATACATACCATGACTTGGAGGCATTATTAAAAGCACCTGACTTTCACTAATAGTATTGTAACTTTTAATTACAAGTCTCAACAATACGTATGTACATTACAACTAGAATGTTAATGTCGCTGGGGACACGCCGGTATCCTTCGTTTTTCTGAAGATTCAAATCTTTTGTTTCCAGTTCCAAACGACATTAGCAAACTAGTTTAAGTGGATATTACAAGTAACTAGCTGTTAAATTGAGTCCTATGCTTTTTACCTACAATATGAGCATTAATAGAGAAACTCTAAGTTGCCATCTTTGTCACTAAAAAAAAAATAACCAGGACGAAGATGGTAGTAAGTATAATGTAAATGAAGTTTCAGTATCTAGACGCTAGATTACAAACCATTTGTTCGGTACTGAATAAATTGAATGACTTTCAAAATAATATTTCAACATCTGATTATGTAATAACAATAAATAAGCTTGATTAAACTAATACTTGATAATGAAATAGCTAAACCCACTCCGCAATTAGCATAACGAGGCGTCCACTGACAATCCAATAACAATCTGATCAGAATAACTAGATAAACGACGGACTGGACAACGTAGCCAGCAATATTACAAAATGAGATTGCGTTTAGCCGAATGTATAGAATACTGATTTAAATGAAATTCACATGAAACCATTATTTCAACTTGTGTAATTTAATCTGCAAATTATAATTGCACAAACAATATCACAAAGTCGCTCTTTTTAGTACTAATCCAGAAATCTATTGTCTATGATAGGTACATATTCGCTACCGACCCGAAAGATTTCAATTTTATTATTAGCAATTTTTTGTCTTTTAATCGACCGTCATTGAAGTACTGAAGTAAAAGTACCATAATACACGTAACACATAAGGACATTTAGAAGGGAAGCGGTTCACAATGAAATACGCTGGATAAAACACATCATGGATATCGATCGTAAATAATCACGTCACTATTAAAATGTTACTCTTACAAACAGTGGGGTAGCAGAATTCGCAATGTCGTTATTTTGTTATTTAAACACTAAAAAAACTAATTATAGAAGCGTAAAAGCGCCTGACCGGCACTACTGGAGGTGACCGGGCTGACAGCCATCTCTCTTCACAAATAGCCATTAGGTACTATTCAAGAAGGGAATGCTGCCAGCCTGTTGGGTACTACGCAACGAAAGCCTTTTTAGGGTTCCGGAGCCAAAATGGCAAAAACGGAACCCTTATAGTTTCGCCATGTCTGTCTGTCTGTCTGTCTGTCTGTCTGTCCGTCTGTCCGTCCGTCCGTCCGTCCGTCCGTCGTCGGCTTTGCTCAGGGACTATCAATGCTAGAAAGCTTTAATTTTGCAAGAATATAAAGGTAAACTATGCCGACAAAATGGTACAATTTAAAATTCAAAAACAATTTTTTTAGGGTACCCCCCATAGACGTAAAGTGGGGGTGATTTTTTTTTCTCATCCAACGAAATTTACGAAATCCTTATAAAAATATTACTGCATTGACACCTCCTCTTAAAGAAATACATTTTCACTTCTCATGCCCTTAAAATTTTACTGTAGTCTCGACATATCGGGACTAAAGCTCCTTTTTATTCTCTAGGGATTGAAGTATTTTTTATAAAAGAAAAAAAACCCTGCAACATTTTTTTTTATTATTTGAATTTTGAACAAATGGCCTGTCCTTTAGTCGAGCGTACGTTATTAAAAAGTAATATTTTAACTTTGAACAAAACATTGTTTTCTTTCCTCGCATTCAAAGTGAAAATTAGAGTGTTTAACGCGAGACAAAACAACTAGAATGATTATGACTTGTTTTAGTCCCTTGTTGAACAATCTACTATTACATGTTTTGGAATAGCTACTTTTGATAAATAGTTCACAATTCATCGACTTGCCTGTAACTCCACGTATGTAGCAGCTGTGACAGTAACTTTGGCCGGAATCGAGTAGAACACGCTCAGCTCCCCCAGTACCTAGCAAATCAGAAACTTTACTCCCATCATGAACTTATGCAATTTGAGAAGAGTAGCATATTATTATTCTTTGAAAACTCCAACAGTCGCGTATTATGATATTAAATCGTACTCGTACATATCAAAGATCTTTGCAGCGTTAAGTTTGGTAAACTATGTGCCTACCTACTTTTACACGTTTTGATCAATAGGTACTTACTTTAAATTTGGCTGATAAAAAAACGATTTTCATATCTTAAACTTCATATTTATGCTGAATGTATATAGGCGGCATAAAATGTTATTTTTGCTCTAGTGCATAAAATAAAATCTTCGTGTAAGACCAAGACAAGCGTCAAAAACAACGAATAATGGAAATATATTAAAAAAACAATTCGTGGTTCATATTGGTAAACTAATACCTACAACTAGACAATACCCACTAATAAGAAATTATAGAAACAGCAATGCATGAAACATAAAAGGTTGTAAATTATTATTTTTTGCACATTGCTGTTTCATTTCGGTCATAAAAACAATTTTACCCTTAACTTTTCGCTTTTTAGCACTTGTTCTAAAATCTACTATTTCCCAACATTTTGAGCGTTAAAAGTACTTACCATTTACGGGAGCCTCCCACTGGAATACCAGCCAATCTATCAACGGCAAATAATAATGCCGTTTTGTAATTTTTCGTCGTTAACAAAAAGCAGACTCAAAATGTATATTATTTTTACATTTTGTCATCCCTCGGGGGGAGTACTTATAATGGTGCGAGTGCGAACTGAACGATATTTTCATACGAATTTACAATTTATAATACTGTATGTTTCCCAATGGAAATGCATTGTTGTTTCCAATATACCTACTTACATCAGAGTTGACCGATTTTTAGGGTTCCGGAGCCAAAATGGCAAAAACGGAACCCTTATAGTTTCGCCATGTCTGTCTGTCTGTCCGTCCGTCCGCGGCTTTGCTCAGGGACTATCAATGCTAGAAAGCTGTAATTTTGCACGGGTATATATGTGTAGACTATACCGACAAAATGGTACAATTAAAAAAAAAATTTTTTAGGGAACCTCCCATAGACATAAAGTGGGGGTGATTTTTTTTCTCATCCAACCCTATAGTGTGGGGTATCGTTGGATAGGTCTTTTAGAACCATTAGGGGTTTGCTAAGACGATTTTTCGATTCAGCGATATGTTTGCGAAATATTCAACTTTAAAGTGCAAATTTTCATTAAAATTGAGCGTCCCCCCCCCCCTCTTAAATCCAAACCGGTGGGTGGAAAAATTTGAAAAAATTCAAGATGGGAGTAAGTTTATCAAACTTTTAAGGAAAACTATAACGGCTAAGTTTGCTTGCGAATTATTGGTAGTTTAAGAGTAAATAGCAGTCTAAGGTATAAAATATACCTAAACTATGGAAGATTCCGTATAAAATACGAAATCCTTAGAAAATATTACTTATTGTTTTCGTAATGGCTACGGAACCCTATTTCGGGCGTGTCCGACAAGCTCTTGGCTGGTTTTATTATCTAGGTAAATTTAGATTTAACTACTAGCTGTTATACGCGACACCGTCTGTCAAGTTTTTTTATCGCTATCCCGCGGGAACAGTCCGATTTTATAATATAATCATAATCGTAGATCGTCTTCGTCAAACTGAACAACATTGGTTCAGCGACTTTTAAAAATAATGGAGTCTTTGAATTTTCCTTTTTTCATACACATTAAATACTGCTATCAATGTACGCCATCCTAGAACCCAACTGACGTCGCCTGTCACGCAACAAACATCAAGCATTTTGCTTTACATTGCTTCTTCGAATAAACTTAAGTGTTATAAAAATTAGAAAACTAATTATTTCTAAAAGTCGATGAACTAATGTTGTTCGGATTAACGAGTATGATCTATGTTGTAATTATTTTCTCATATTACAGGCCACACCCGATATGTGATTATTTTCATGTTTTGGAATTGACAGCGCATTGGTACGAGTATCAACTTTAATGCTATACATTTTCATTGATTAATAAATAAATAAACTACAAGCTACGTAAAAGGTAAAAGTTTAGTTCACTAACAGTTCCCTCCTTGAAAGCTATGACAGGGCTCTCGTTGTCCTCATCAGACAGCATCTCTATGACCCCTCGCTTCACACAGATCATGCCGTTCTTCACTACACCCTGGCTCCAAATGTGCTGTCCAGCAAGGTATATCTCATGCCGCATCACCAGTGAGATTTGACGCAGGAACGTTTCCACTTGAAAAGATAGAATATACCTAGTCTTTGGTAACACAGCCCGGCTACGCTGGCTTTTAAAATCAGTCCCACCTCTAAGTTTTTCGAGGTAAAGGATGTATGGTAATCTTGCCAGAAAATAGCAGTGTTTGAACTGGTGAATTATGGGATTACATACGGCTATTCTACCTAAACTTGAACTATCGAAATTACCGATCTTATTACGCATGAAATTCAGCCTCAAGAAAAATGTGGGAAAACTCGGAAACACACGTTTTCCCAGAGATACTAAATCGATTGTTTATCTCCAAATATCTCATAGGTATACTAAAAATTTCATCGTAATCGAAAAAGTTAGCGCCCGTCCCCAAGATCCGCGAAATTAATAAATCAAAATACAAGAATTTCTCGTTTAAAGATATAAGATATTCGTCAGCGTTTTAGAGAGCTAACATAACAATTTCTTACTTGCATCACGAAACAGCAACGTGTTATGGAAATGCGCCACGTTTATGTCAAAAATAAGTTCCATCTGCAGAGTCAACGGCAATTTCTGGAGGTGTTGTGACGTGAGCACGCCGTCTTTCATGCGCCAGAGTTGCAGCTTGTACTTCTGCGCCAGCTCGGCCAGCTGCGCCGGCGCGCCTGACACTTTCAAGTAGTTCAGCATATGGTGATACTACGAACATATATTTTTTAAAGAAGAAAAAGTAGTTAATATTTAATAATATAGATTGTATCTATTGCACCATCTGCCAAATACTTAGATCATGCCAAATAAGTGGAGTATCAATTTTTAAACAAGTTCCTATCAAATGAATATGTCGCTAAAGTTGAACTTTCAAGTTGACCTTAAGTCACGTCTATTGGCATTATTGTTTTAAATATGACATGCAAACGATTATCAACTTTAGGGTGGTATACATATTTGGCTGATGGTACCTATTCATAACTTTTTATTTTACATAAAACACATGACTGACATTAACACATTACAAGAGGTAGGTACATTATGAGCAAAGGATACATAACTATCCCTGAAACGGATCTCTTCCAACTAACTGTTGCAAGAAAGAAATTTACAGAAAGAAAGAAACAAATCATTTATTCGTGACAAAAGTACGAGATAACAAAAAGATATTAAAATTTTAAAAAGTTGGATATCACGAAATGGTCCCTAATCAGCAAAATTTCCGGTCTTGCTTCCTTTGGGACCAAAGGCAAGGCAAGCGTCACTTTAGAACAACTAATCGCCTTTTCACGATGACAGAACCTGGATTACTAGCTTTTAGCTATAAGTTGTCACCATTAAATAACATTAGTTAACAAAAAACCAACTAATTTAAGTTGAGATATTAACAATGTGGTAATACCATTACCAATCAACCAGACGCGTGAAGTGAACAAGTATCAACTAACCCGGAGAGTGAAAGAAGCGTGAGTTAAGTATATCCTGTTGATACAATTCCTCAAAGTAAATAAGTATTTGCATTTTGTATTTTTTGTAGTTCCGAGAGTTCAAGAACGGCTTACCGTTCTACCTGAGATTACAAGGGAACCATGGTTTCTTATAAATACACGAGTGACCCATGTGTACAATACCTACCTACTTTAATACCACGACATGCTAATCTTTACACTTAGAGTGCACTCTCTTGCTTGTAGCCATCAGGCTATATTAAAGTTTTCTAAGTTACTGCTTAGACTTAAATTACTGCTTTACTTACTTCGTCCACAAATACCAGGCGCCGCGTGTTCTCAACGATGAGATCCCAAGTCAGTGTTCCGATGAATTGGAAGCGAAGGAACACGTAGCCCACAATCATGATCAAGGATGTTAGCCACATTTCCAGACGATACTTAATAAATAGAAGCAAAATATTTGTACTTAATGAGAAATCAACAAAGTTGAAACAGAAATTGGAAAAGTTGAAAAACCCCCGACATTGTCATTTCAAAGTTTAATATCTCAAAAACGGCTGAACTGATTTTGATGAAACATAATATCTAAGAACCATCGCTAGAAAATCTGCTTTCTAACCAAAAAACCGCATCTAAATCAGTTCACCCGTTTCAGAGCTATGGTGCCACGGACAGACACACAGCACACACACACAGAGCGGTCAAACTTATAACACCCCTCGTTTTGCGTCGGGGGTTAAAAAAAACTTACTAACAGAAAAACGAACTTCCTCCTTTTTTGAAGTTGGTTAAAACGCTCGTGATTTTTCGATTATATTGTTACAAAACGATCGGTGAAATGTACGTGTGTCTGTTTAGTAGATATTGCTTAACAGTTATATAGTTTCTAATAAACTAACCAACAAAAAGTTGGAAAACTCCTGACTTTGTCACTTCAAAGTTCTATATCTCAAAAACTAACTAACTGTCGCTAGAAAACTTGAATTCAAATAAAAAAACCGCATTCGAATCGGTCCAACTGTTTAAGAGCTACGGTGCCACAGACAGACACACACACAGACACATAGATACAAAGATACACAGATACACAGACACACATAGCGGTCGAACTTATAACACCCCTCTTTTTGCGTCGGGGGTTAAAATGGTTTGTTTTCAGAAAGACAAAGTAGATACAGATTATCAAAGTCGCGTAATGTAAAAAGTTTGACTCACGACAGGAAAAACATCTCCAAAAATAACATTAAAAAGTCGGCATGCGCAGTAATACCAGCACGACAAGTAACTGCAACAAACAATGCTTATAATATCAAAAGTTTCATTCTGAAAAGGAACTGAGGTCTAAAATTTGTATATAAGTTGTTAATTCAATAACAGAACACCTGAGAGTAGATTGCTCAGAATCGTAAGTAGAATCGATTACACTATATAAGTACCTACTTTAAAGGAAGTAGGTATGTCTTTTTGTAAAATCCCCTTTTTTAGAGTGCCCATTCTAAAAGTCACGAATGAATCATACGTCAGTTAAATATATAAGCGACGTTGCTTTATCATTTAGATAATTTAATAATGGCCGTTTTTCTGACAGTTCTTTTTTTCAAAACGGCGATGCGCAAGTGACAAATGACAAATTTATACGAATAGTGAGTGAAGAGATGATAATCTTAATATAATTACCGGTGACTTCGGAAGAACATACTATTCTTTTTTTTTTAATAAGGTATTAGAAAAAATACAACAAAACATATTTAATATAATTACGGACTTCGCAAAACATACAATGGTTTTTTATAAATAAGGTATTAGAAAAGAAATACAACAAATTAAATGTAGGGTTCCGTAGTTCCCAATCGTCACAATAGGCGGACTTAAAATACAACTTTTTTAAGTTAAATAGGTACTAACTTTTATAGTTAAAGGCTAAAAACGGGCCAATTTCCCACAACACATGACAACCCAACAGTACCCAAGAACGAATGAACGAAAGACACCTAGTTAGACAAAGATCAAAGACCAACAGCGCAATTAGAAACGAGATTTATTTGATCTAACATATTCGTCCCAACCCCATTAAATCAGGAAAAATCTTAAATCAGCGCGAAGTATAATTTCAACGTCGGAGATGCAGCGCCATCTATCGGCAAATTGGGTAACTAATTTGCAGGCTAGAAATTCTTTATTATATGAGCCGATTTCAATTTTTTTATTTAAAAGAAGATATTTTTAGCGTAATTTTATAGGTAGGTACTTTAAGAAAAAGAATGCTACTAGCACTAACGGTCTCTGAGCTTAGCCGTTGACAGTTAGACAGATATACAGACGGACAGACATTGCGAAACTATAAGGGTTCCTAGTTGACTACGGAACCCTAAAAAAAACTTTTAGGTTTTCAGCATATTAATTAACACTGTATATTTTCGTTAGTCATAGTCACACAAAGGTCCCTAATAATTAATAAAATAGCTTACTTGTCAAATCTTATTTTCTCGGATCCAACGTGCACTGGATATCCTAGATTGTAGTACTTGGATGAGTCGTATGAATCCTTGTGTATGTAGTACCACAGACAAGTACTGGCGTGCAGGACTAGCATAGATACAGAAAAATGCTCCGCCAATAATAACAAACGTCGGGATTTATGCATCTGCAACATACAGATGAACTCATTGCAATGTCTATTTATGAGACATGTGTTAAAATATTTTGCTCGATAAAATTTACTTTACGTAATCACTGAAGGTTGGAATCATTATCGACCATAAGTATAAGAAAAAAACAGAGGAGCTAGAATCTGAATTTAAGAGAACATATGATGACAATAACAAACGGTATAAGTAGTATTAATTTTCAAAACTGAAGATATTGATAAAAAGATCAAAAACAACTCACGAATTCATTTATGTAATGGTAGAATACGATGAGTCTGTAGATACGACCAATACAAAGCAACCGTCCAGTTAAAACCAAGTAGTGCAGGTTTCCGTAATTACTAACTGTAATGTAAAATTGCAGCATGAATTGAACATATTAGCAATTTTAAATATTCTGAATAGAACAAAAACTGGAGAAATATCATTTATTTAAACAAACGCCTTATTGTAAAAGTACATTTGAAGTACTTATACTAAACTAAAAAAAAACCTAAAAATAAAAATAACTATATAAGTATACAATTTCCCCAAGTCTTGTCCCTGCGGAAGAGTGCCCAAAAACGTAAAAACACTTACATATCAATACGAATGGAAACATGCTGATGACATCATAAAGTATGAGGAAGAGGCTCCTCCTATAGACCCTCACATGCAGACGGACTAAGGTCCAGAAAGCATGCAGGATGCTCACGAAGGTATCGGCAAAGAAGACCAAGTCGCAGACTGTGGTGTCCAGGTAGACGCTTGGCGTTTCAATGTAATACGCTAGCAGGAAATGAATAATGTACTGATACACTATTGTCAATTGGACTACGATCTGAAATATTTTTAAGAAAACTCTTCTTGAGTGTCGCACAAATTAAATGGCATCAGGAGTGAAAGAGAACAACCAGACAAAATGTGTTTAGCGGTTCCTGACAGTCTGCTGACCACAGACGTTAGTGAAATCGATCGGTAAAGTTGTACTCATTTAGTGATAAAAAAAAATATTGCCTGGCTGCAGAATATGTGGCTGATACTTGCACAGAACCTGGCTAAAGTGACGTAAATCATCACTAAGAGACTTTTCCTATAAGTGGCTGAAAGCTGATCTGATTAATTTAAATTAATTGAGTATGTACATTCAAATTAAATTAGAAACAACCTTGCTACCCCACATAGACACGTCCTAGACTGTTCCTATACAATACAGGTACAGAAAGCTTTTTTCTATCGTGGACTTGGATTTTGAGCGTCTCAAAGCTCACGCGTGGTTGCGGAGTGTTTTGAGTCCATTAAAAAAACAAGTGAATACCTGCCACCACGTGTTCCATGGTGATAGAATAACAGCATTGGTGATCTTTAGCAAGCGACCTTCGAAGAACCTTTGGCCCCGCAGCCGATACCGCTCAAACTTAACGTCATGCTGAACATTCAAACTGCGAGATGTGGCATTAGTTTTTACTGTTCTGAAAATAATTAAGTACGAACGTACCTACTGTAATTTGTGGATATTCCTGGTCTTATACTGCGAAGTGCAAAATTTGAAATTCGTGTCTTGCCGTCCCGCTGACGCTTATATTATTTAATACAAGAGTGAGAGGGACGGTACGATACGCTCTTCGATTTTCGAATTTTATAGTAGCCCCCCAGTGCCTAGTATGTAGCTCAATCAACTTTTAAGTGTAGCTTACTTTAAGGCTAAAGTATGATTTTATATACCTAGACAAGAAATTTTATTCGGGTGTTCTTCTTACAAAAAAAATCTGGAATTTCATTTCAGTTGTCAAAACTAATGGTAACGTTGAACTAGTGGTAACGTTAATGATGGGTACTGGTGGCGGAATGCAAGAGAAGCCGGTAAATGCTATTAGTTGTATATTCGCTTACCCAATTGTACCCAAAGAGGGTTCACTAACACTTTGCAACATATTTATAGATAAAACTACAGATATTTTAAAGACTAAAATCAGTTTTATTCATCATCGTTGGACGAAGCGTGACCAACTAGTGTTTATAATTGTTTTGTTTGGTTATTTGACGTGTAATGTACATTTTATTTTATACCAAACGAGAAATTATGACCAGGAAAAAGATAATTAATTTATTTACATTATTTTGTAAAATTATGAGTTTACATACATAAAAACCGGCCAAGAGCGTGTCGGACACGCCCAAAATAGGGTTCCGTAGCCATTACGATAAAATTAAGTAATATTTTTCTAAGGATTTCGTATTTTATACGGAATCTTCCAAGTTTAGGTAGATTTTACCTTAGGCTGCTATTTACTCTTAAACTACTAATAATTCTCAAGCAAACTTAGTCGTTATAGTTTTCCTTGAAAGATTGATGTACTTACTACCATCCTGAATTTTTTTTAAATTTCCACCCACCGGTTTAGATTTTAGAGGGGGGGAACGCTCGATTATCATGAAAATTTGCACTTGAAAGTTGAATATTTCGCAAACACATCACTGAATCGAAAAATCGTCTTAGCAAACTCCTAATGGTTTTAAAAGACCTATCCAACGATATCCCACACTATAGAGTTGAATGAGAAAAAAAAATCACCCCCACTTTACGTCTATCGGAGGTATCCTAAAAAAATTTTTTTACAATTTTAAAATGTACCATTTTGTCGGCATACTTTACTTATATATCCTTGCAAAATTACAGCTTTCTAGCATTTATAGTCCCTGAGCAAAGCCGTGGACGGACAGACAGACAGACAGAAAGACAGACATGGCGAAACTATAAAGGTTCCCATTTTGCCATTTTGGCTCCGGAACCCTAAAAAACTAAAACAAACAAAAAAAAGGACCTAGTGTCTTTGGCCCCAAAAAAATTAGTAAATTTTTGTGCACAATGGTAATAATACCTACACACGCCATCTATTTAATTACGCACCCCCAGAACATTTGCGGCATCCTCAAGAATTCCGCTCGGGTCGATTAGAAAAAATCTAATACACTTTTATGTTTCATTTCGGCTATATCACTAAGCAGCCGAAATGAAATACCATATTTCGGCGGATATTGAAATTTTACTGCGAGCGGGCTCACGACGGCGTCAGTCGTAAAACAGGAGACGGACGGGCGCGGTGCTAAACCGGGGAATACTCGGAATGAGGTGAAAGTGCCGAACTGCCAGCTACGGGCCCCTCATAAAACGCCCCTGTCATTGCTGCGAATCGGTTTAGCGCGGGCAACGTTCGGGAATTTACTCACGTTTTTAGCTAAATAATAGAAAAGCGAGCGCACTTACAACCGTTTGGAGAGATAGGTCCTCGCGAGGCAACGGTTGTGCCGGCTGTCACCGAGTACTCCACCGTCAGGGCGAAGCTGTGAGGCTGTTTTTCACCATAGATGTGCGAGGATGAGTTGCGAGAAATGTGTTTGGGAGCCAATAGAAACGCTTCATTTAACTATCCTCGCTCCGTCGAGTTGATGAGCTGAGCGAGGATAGGTAAATGATGCGTTTCTATTGGTTCACGACAAACACATTCCTTGCAACACATCCTCGCATAACTCTAGTGGAAACGCAGCCTAAAAGTAGCAACACTAACAGCGTAATAAAATTATGCTATCGAAAAAAAACTAGGTGGACTAAAGACATCGCGAGAATTGCGGGCAAGCGGTGGAAGCAAGCGTGTGCGAGTTGTCATTCACTGTGGCGTTCTCAGGGGGTAGCCTCTATTCGACGATAGACGTCTTCCAGCTGATCACAAAGAAAAGTGAGCCATGGGTTTTCCAGCGATTGGCAGATGCATGTACATGTACAGGAACTCACTATTGCAGGCTCATAAAAAAATAGAGAAACTGTATAAATACAGATACTTACTACTTTATCATTCAGGCAGCTTTGCGGAGGCCTATATCAATGATCTACACTAATTTATTTTGCCCCAAAATATGCTATTTTTCCTGTAGTATATCTTGCTTCTCGGTTACAAACCATGCACCGCCGCTACGTCTGCGCGACAAATATGTGTTAACATACCGGACCATTAGCGAACAATCGGGCCCAACTGTCACAAAAACCATTCAAAATACTAATGCATTTCGAACTTACACAGACATCGCATCAAATAAATCGACCTCACTGGTACAAAGACAAAGAGTGGTACAAAAAGGTTTAGATATTTTTGACGTCTTGGTCACATATATTTATAATATTGACTATGCCTAGTGCCTTATTAGTTTAAGTCACCAGGGTTTCAATCAAAATATACCACGTGACGTGGGGAGCGCGTGCTAGCTGGATACTTTCAAACTCAATTTTTTATTTAATCCAGAATACTTATTAATCTGACAGCAAGATATTTACGAGTATCTTCTTATGCTGTGAAGTGTGAACTATAAATTACACACGCATAAAGTTTCAAAAGTGCTGGCCGAGCGAAATGGGTACGCAAATTTACGTTGTAGGCAGCCGCTCATATAAAATGGAAATATGCGTCCAAGCTGTAGCAGCGAAAGAATAATTCATATTCAGGTGAGGGGCGGGGGTGGCCATTCACTTTGCATAGGTAGGTAGTTATTTTGGTAAAATTCCGCGCTCCCAGCTCCCATGTAATTAAGAGATTAAAGATCAGCGAATGGCGTGGAGTGCGCTCGGATTTTTAAATATTTTAACGTGGCGTGCAATATTTCGCTTTAGCAATATCCATAGGTACCAAAACGTGGGTTGTTTTGTGCTTACAACACATTTCCGATTCTGTATCTCTTTACGTTCAACGAAGAAAGTTTTGCTCGTTATTGTGATTTACGTGGGAATTATAACAACTATGTTGAGGGAGGTAAGATATTGTACTTGTTGTTAGGAATATCATTAGTTGTTATTCAGTTTTTAAGACGAAGTTTTCTAACTTTTGTCATTTTTATGAGTTTGCTAAGTAGCTGAAAGTACAGCTTGTTCAAACTACTCCCACATTCTTATTATTTTAAATTTTATTTGACTAAACTGAAACTTTACTGAGACTATTTTGAAAATTATTCATATTATACAACTAAAGCATAATTATAATTTTTGAATAATTAAGTAGGTGTATTATGAGATAATAAAGTAATGTTCCACTTACTGAATGTCAGTATTCCGTGTTTTACTAAAATAGTAAATTCTTTTCTGCTGGAAATCTCTCTTAAGTGATGTTTTATTAAATTGCTAAACGCTAACTATTTGTTGACCCCAAAACAGCTTGCAAAGTACTGTAGTCCTGAAAGTTGGCAACACTGTATCAGCTTTGCGGTGCTACTCAAACATGGTTACCACATGTAAATTAGGAAGATACTGAAAAAAGTTAATTACCGCATGTCTATTTTCCTCATGACCCTTGTACATAGAGGAAAATTGTGCGCAATGCAAATTGTGATAAGTAATAAAATTATTTTGAGACGAACCCTCGCTCAATAATATTCTAGTTATGCTATCACGGCTTTGCAATTTGAAAGCACATTAGCAAATAGTTTGTGAGTGTTTGTGCGCGTGTATGCGTACGTGTGTTTCTTGCTCCTTCACGTTAAACATATAAAATAAAATGAATAAATAAATATCACGGGACAATTTCACACCAATTGACCTAGTCCCAAAGTAAGCTTAGCAAAGCTTGTGTTATGGGTACTAAGCAACGGATAAATATAATTATATAGATAGATACATACTTAAATACATAGTAAACACCCAAGACCCGAGAACAAACATTCGTATTTTTCATACAAATGTCTGCCCCGACACGGGAATCGAACCCGGGACCTCAAGCTTTGTAGCCAGGTTCTTTAACCACTAGGCCATCTGGTCGTCATATGAACGGATATTAATGAAATTGATAAGGAGATATAACTGTATCTCTATAAATTATAAAGCTTTTTATTCCATGTTCCTGTGCGAAAATCTTGAAGTCTCAATGCTGTCATAAGATATGAAATCTGGCACTCGTCTTAAAACGTAAAGTACTTGGGCGACCGAGCTTTGCTCGGGCTAAAACTCGATAATAAGCGTTTTCCCAGAGATGAGACCAAGCTAGATCGATTTTTCATCCGCAAACTCCCACATACCAAATTTCATCGAAATCGTTAGTGCCGTTTCCGAGATCTCCGAAATATATATATTTGTATACATACATATATACAAGAATTGCTCGTTTAAAGGTATTATATAGATTAACACACGTTTTCGTTGAAAATTTAATAAAATACCAAAATTTCAATTTATCTTCCACATCTAATGATTGTGGTACTCGCTAATCCTGCCATCAGGCAACAGTGCTGCTTTCCTCCATGGAGACTAAACCAGTCGATAAAATTAATGGCTATTTTATTATTCTTCAGAGTGCAAATATATCATTTGTTGTTAAATCTTTCATTTTCAATACATACCCGACGAGACATTAAATTTGTAATTCTGCGTTGCAGTCTGTCAGGTCACAGGCCTATGCCAACAAAAAACTGCAAAACAACTCGTTCCCTCAGTCACCACGTAAAAATGGTGGAGCAAAGTGCTTGCGGCATGAAAGGTAACTTTGTGCATTCCGCGAGACTTCGTTTGCTGCACTTCTAATTAGCAATGTTCGCTTTGTGCTGCATTAAAGCAGTGCGTAGCAGTTTCCCGACCCTATTGTATATTCCACTGAATTTTTCATATCTTTTGTTAGAGCCAATTGCGTTGTTGAAATGCTTTAACGTTTTTTTTTCAAAGGTGTTACTGCATAATGCTTAATGAGGGTTAAAAGACAGGCGAAATACCGCTAGATGGCATTAGTATCGTGAGGTTTTTTTTGACGTTACGGTCTTGCTTGCGATTGGCTAATAACTAAATGAGCCACCGTAATGTCAAAAAAACCTCACGATACTAACGCCATCTAGCGATATTTCGCCTGTCTTTTAGCCCTCATTGATAATGTGTTGAAACAAAAAACGCTAAGATGTGAGACGTCGAAATATTTTGGGGTTTTTTGTTCGATTTTTCAGTTAGTATCTTTACTTTTTGCTGAACGAAAAGTAGTATTCCGTAAAATTCGAAGTCGTGGGAAATATTGAAAAGCTGTAACTTAATTTTTATGTAAATAAATAAGTGCAAGTTGTCCAATAATAAGTTTTTGGTAAAAATGTAATTTTAATACAAGCTTTTTTCGCTGTCTGTACTTTTTGTTGACTGTACTTGCATTGTCACCCAAACTATATTTCCGTACCAAATTTCAATATAACCGATGAGGAGTTCCGTCCTGCGCAGACGATCCTGGCTGGACTACCAAGATGTCATGCCAGATTATTGTATTGTCACCAGATTTAAATTAGTATGCCAATATACAAGTAAATTCAAATACTGGAAGTGGGTCAAATTTTGCTTCCAAGATTTGACCCCAATAAATAAATAAACGAACAGGCATAAAAGCTTGTAAAATTATAAATATTGTGGGACATTTTCGCACCAATGCACCTACCCTCACTAAGCAAAACTTACTAACTGTGGGGGCTGGACGATGAAGAAGTTATATTATGTAGATAAATGTGTATCGACCCACAGTATCCACACTGCACACATCCATGACTCGAGTACAAACATAAATATTCATCATACGAATGTCTGCCCCTAATAGGATTCGAACCAGGTGGCGGTTATCGCTCATTGTGAAGTTTTAGGAGGGTCTTTGTTCAACAGTGGACGTCTTCCGGCTGTTGACGATGACTCCTTTCTCCTAGCGGTGGCAACGCACCCGTAATTTCGATCACTTATGACATGGGTGTCCATGGGTGACGGCGATGCTTCCCGCCTGCTCAGTTTTTTCCGCCTTAATAGGTTTCCGTGCCCAAAGGGTAAAAGCGGAAACCCTATTACTAAGACTTCGCTGTCCATCCGTCCGTCTGTCACCAGGCTGTATCTCATGAACCGTGATAGTTAGACAGTTTAATTTTTTATAGATTATACATAATATGACTGTGGCCGCTATAACAACAATACTAAAAACAAAACAAAATAAATATGTAAGGGGGGCTCCCATGCAATAAACGTGTTTTTTTGGCGTTTTTTGCTAATGTCTAATGAATGTTGTATAAATGGTACGGACCCTTTCGTGCACGAGTCCGACTCGGCCGGTTTTAATAATAAAAAGTTAGGAAATGGTATTGCAGGTTGTCATATTAATACTCGTAGTTAAGAGGTTTGACACCTGTAGGTATAGTAATTTATAAAGTGTCCTAAAAAATCTAATAAGTCTGTAAGTTAGAGTATAAGAAAAAATTGAACACTTATTTTTCTTTTGTTAATTAAACAAAAAATGATGAAGATATAGAGTTAAAGTTCCACGAGACGTCACGTTGTACAGTCGCCATCAGATATTTTGGAGCGGCCAAGGTGGTCAAAAATATCGGCGCATGCACTTTATTATTAAGGTATTAGAGTTCATGTTTCGATATTTTATTGATCACCTTGGCCGCTACGGAATGTCTGATGGCGACTGTACTTCACTTTTTAGCACAGCGTACGTCACCCCACTCCTGAACTTTGAAGCGCTTCAGTATTGGGCAATATATAACCGAAATACAACAGATTACTGATTGCGGTTACATTTTGTAGTTAGTAATCTCAGCAACAGATTACAAAAAGTAACCGTAATGTAGTTAAAAATTTCGTTTACTAACTACGAATTGTAGTTCCAATCACGGTTACTTGATTACATTTTCTAACTACATACTCGTATTTAACTTAGTACAAAAAGATTATATCAAATGAAAGACGACAGATACTCGTAACAGATCTACCTAGATAAGCCAAATTCCTCAATCTATATCAGGGTTTCTCAAACTTATGGCTCCATGTACCCCTGTTAAAGTTTCTAGACGACAGCGAACCCCTACCTGCCCAGCCCCCCCCCCCCCCCAAGGAATGTAATAAAATTGACTGTTGGAGAAACTAAGGTTATTTTTATTTCAATCATCATCATAATATAATGTACCTATATTATTTATTAATTAAAATAAAAGGTAACAAATATAGGTAAGAATCGTCTTGCCAACTTTGGAGTTGAAATTAAAAATACAAAAAGACTCCAAACACCAATCTTAATCATCTTGCCAGCCTTGCAGCCACCATCACGTAAACCTTGTCGCGATCCCCCTACCGTCGAATAGCGAACCCCTAGTGGTTCGCGTACCCCACTTTGAGTAACCCTGATCTATATGAATATCACTTCCCATGTATCACTTTTTTTTACAAGCTTTTATTTGCAATGTATTTGTGTATTTATGGGTCAAATTTTGCAAGTTATATTTGACCACGTATTTGACCCACTTTCAGTGATCGCAAAACAAAACAAATTATTTTTAAAACTAAATCATATTTTAACCCAAGAAAATACCCAATTGTCACCGTTAACCCTTTTCTTGGCATTGTATCATATATATCTTAATCTTACTTTTTTTACAAGCTTTATTTGCAATGTTTTGTGGGTCAAATTTTGCAAGTTATATTTGACCACGTATTTGACCCACTTTCAGTGATCGCAAAACAAAACAAATTATTTTTAAAACTAAATAATATTTTAACCCAAGAAAATACCCAATTGTCACCGTTAACCCATTTCTTGGCATTGTATCATATATATCTTAATCTTACTAATATTATAAATGTAAAAGTTTGTGAAGATGTTTGGATGTTTCGATGTTTGTTACTCAATCACGTCTAAACCGCTGAACCGATTTAGATGAAATTAGGATAGTTTTTATCCCGGCAAATTGCATAGTTCCCGGGATAGCGATAAACTAATATTACGCGGACGGAGTCGCGAGCAACAGCTAACGATACATAATTTTAGATCATCTTTTTTTATTTTTTAAGTTATTTTTTTTAGCTCTACAAGAATTCAACGAGGCTTGAATTCAGTACACTGTTTCAACTCGCCAAGAAAAGGGTTAAAACCTTTTGGTTGAAATTGCCTAACATATTCCAAAGGCTTGTTTGTTACGAACGTACTTTTAATTGCACGCCACAAGGACAGAATGAATGAATACGTTCATTGTATCAAAATCCAATTTATACTCTACAATACAATACAATAACTCTTTATTGCACACCAATACATAGCAAGCAATTACAGAAAACAGGTATATACACAGAGACTCTAGGTATTGGGCCAAAGGGATTTCTGTTTGTAAACTCCGTACGACAAAAGGATGGTAGATACGAAAATTGCTTTTACGTAGCCTATTAAAATGAAACTATTGGTTAACAGTAGCATACTTCGACTAACATTGTAAGCCAACCGACCTTATTGTATCGATACTTTAACGAGCAACTCCGCTTAAAGTTAATTACAGGTTATTATCAGGATGAAGAAGATGATTGAGTAACTAAGCATCCGATTTTTATTGAATTTGAACCTAGAATAAGAGCTATACAGAAAACGCCTTCATCTAACAGATGTCTTACTTTTTTTATTACGTGATCTTTTATCAATTTCAAAACAAAGTCCTTGAATTCAAAAAAAAATTTATCTTGTAATGTTATATTGAACACTTAATAAACTAAACATAAATAATCACTTTTCTAATAATAAAAGCTAGTGTATTCTCGGCAATTTCATTTTATTTACGAAGACAAGTTCTCAATTCTATTCCCGTATCTTTAAGCTAAGCCTTGTCTTAAATATCTTAAATATAAAAACTAAATGACTTTTTTGATTAATCGTGGTTAAACAGGGTCCACCACAAAACGGACACTACGGACAGCGAAACCCTCGCCCATACACTTAGCGAGAAAAACAAATAAAAAGCGTCTCCTAAAATCCGAAAGCAAATAGCTGAAAGGTCCACTTAGGGACAAAGCAAAGGGAAAATACCGGCGAACTTTATTAGGGTGACATCAGACAGTCTGGTTCTTCGGACACGTTTCTCGCTATGTTAACAGGAGGGAAAAATCCTGTAGAGCGGTGATTGAGTTAGCGCCTCGCCCCAGGAAATGGACGTCCGCTGTCGCCTCTGTAACGTAATACCGCGGCTTCAGCTCTGGGCGGCCATTTGTGCAGGATTGAGTTAAAGGCACACGGAGTTACGAGCGCTGGAAGTGACTTTTAGTGAAGAAAAATAACGCTTTCTATCGCCGGTGTAACAGTGTGAATTTAAGTATGGCGGGAGTGGGTATTTATTGGATTTTTTACTGTTAATCGGAGGCTACATTTATTTTAAAGAAAAATATAAATTGTGAACTCTTTGGTCATGAATGATAAATTTAAAATAATCTGCATCTGCTTACTACTTATATTTATTCAAACTCGCAGGTAAACATGAGTCGATAAAAATGATTATGAATCTTTATAGTGAAGATTTTAGGCAATTTCATTCAATACCGATGTTATTCAAGTTACCTGAAATAGTGAATGAAAACCCAGTTTTCTCCAAACACTGACGTGCGTACATTGTGGAAATTTACTAAAACATAAAACTTCACTGTGTGTACTTAGTACGTATTAAGTAGTCATTAGAAGAGCCTATACAAGCAGGTAGGTAATCCCTACATGATAATAAACTAATTTATGCTTTCCTCTTCCTCTATATTGACCTAATCTTAAGAACATCCTAATCTTAGGTACATACCTACAACGTGAAATGCAATGAAATTTGAATTTGTTTTTTTTTTAAATACGCTTCGTTGCAAATTTTATTCTGTCAACGTCTCGTTTTAGTGCAGTGGCTGTTCTCGGCACAATAAAAGGCCAGTCTGGACAACCCTTGGGCACGAAATTAAACGCCGACTTCCTGCTTCGAGAAACTAGGACTAAAGTAGCTATTAACATTTCACATTTACAAAGATTTTGAGCAAGCCACGAGCTTTGCGACCTATTTGGGACAACTTAAAATGTGGCTTTAGGTTTTGTAATTATTAATCACTAACTTTTTTAATTTTTGTTTCAGACTTTCCCATACTGACCAATATGAATTTTATACCCTGTACTAATGCAAAACTTTTTTTATTACTTGATAATTTATTCTTTATTGTGTACGAATTTAAATTACCATTTAATATATGTACCCGTTCCGTAAAAGCAAGTAATTTTTTGTCCAAAAATATATTAAAGTGACGGCGTCCAACATTTATCCCCAAAATCCAAACAGAGACACCTCAAGGCACTTAAAAAGACTTCACTTTCCTGCTATCCCACACAAAAATACAACTTTATCCAAATCCTTCCAAGTAATACCGCTGGGTCAGAAGGTCGGAATACTAAGTTGAAAATTCTGGACACTTCTCATAAGCCCTCGAGGCTTAGGTGTAATAACACATTCAGCCAGACCCATAAAAGGGTCCGGGTTGAGCATTATAATATTAGTTTAGATGCACGGTTGTGCCTCTGCATTTCAATGTACTGGGGTAAGTGAATATTTTGTAGAAATAATGCGTTTTATTTTATTATATTATACTAGTTTTATTTATATATAATTATATTTTGCTTTGACTTGGCTTTCATGTAAGTACATTAAATGTTATTAAAAAGTAAACTATAAGTATACTATGTACTATGTATTATTAGTAAGTTGGATCCTAGAGATGGCCAAAGGAGCAGAGGCAGACCAAGAGGAGATTGCGGGACGAACTGAGCGCTTTTCAGCTCGATTGGCAGGTGCATGCCCAGGATAGGGAAGAGTGGCGGAGGAAAGGGGAGGCCTTTGCCCAGCAGTGGGACATAATACAGGCTACATAAAAAAAAGTAAACTCCTTTATGTTTGTCAGAAAGCTTCTAACATATCTTGTAAACCAATGACAATTACCGACCTGGTTAATATCGCGGGATCGCGATGGATGCGAAAAGTACAAGACCGGTCTGAGTGGAGAGCCTTGGGGGAGGCGTATGTCCAGCAGTGGACGTCTTTCGGCTGATGATGAATGACAATTAATTAATATCGGGCAAGGTACCGCATTAATGGAAATTAGCGATACTAAAAAAGATTTCGACAAACAGAAAACCTCTTTCTTATTTGAAGTCGTTAAATAGTTAAAGTAGGTTTAAATTTAATTCAAAGAACTCTTACGGTCTTTTTGTTCTCTTAACGTGTTCCCTCGCAAATGAAACTGCGAAACAAATATACAAAAACTCAAAGTACTTCAAAATTTACCTCATTACCTTCTTCTTTAATTAGCATAAAGATGATGCCACAAAAAAAGGAAAAAGTTCAGCATTTGCCTTAGATACAGTCACGAGGATTCAAAGAGAACTCGTTAACAACTCGCTGTTTGTTTGGGTTGATGATAAAAAGACTCGGATAATTAAGACGGCATCCAAACTTTGGCATAATTTTAATGAGAACACTGTATACATTACTCGCCTGCAACCTACTAAAATGCTGCCATAGAATTTTAACAAGCATACGTTTCGTTGCATAAAAAGTACTTAAAAATTGAAGTTGTAATTTTGATTTCATAATGTCTAATAAACAATTTTAAACGTAGTGTATTTACTTGATTACTTTGGATAGCTACTTTATTTCATTAGGACTTCGATAAAATACTGTGAAAACCGCTAAATAAGTGTTCTATTATTCCACTTCTACTTATTCTGCGAACGCTTTCAGAAAGACCATCATCGCCAATGATATAAAGTAATCCAAAATCTAATCGTAAAATGATGCGAGCTAAATTAAAATCGAGGCATGTCGTGAAATCGTCCGTATTTCCAGAGAAATCTTCCTCCATCAGCCAATTGCAATAAATGAGGGAGTCTGATTGGAATCCGATGTGGATTTTTTGCCCGCAGACGTCAATGCCGGGTACGAAGAAACGGAGGCAATTTTCCGTACTTGAGTTCATTTATCACAAACCATTAGATACTTGGATGTTTGGACATTAATTACGATGGAAATCATTGCGTATAAAACTCAAAAAGTAGCTTAGAACTTTAAGTAGGTAAAGTTTACTTTGGTGATATATGGAAAATGTGTGAAAGATGATCTTTCTCTTTGAAATATTCTCAAAATTCATTTTTTTTAATAACTGCATTGACCTGTCATATTCTAGTATCACACCAGGGTCTTTTATTCACATAGTTGTAAACAAACGTTTGTTTGTTGTGGCTAAATAAGAAACAACACAAGCTGAGATATGAGGTGCATCGTGTCTGTATCGTTGTCCAGCGGTGGTGTAGCGGTATAGCACACGGCACGGAATGCCGAGGACCTGGGTTCGATTCCCTGCACTGGTCTTATTTTTCTGGTTTTTCTGTGCATCTATATTTCAGTTTGTATTTTCGATATAGGTTTTACGGGATGACCGAAAAAGTAACAAAAAATTTTGGAATTGAAATAAAAAATACAAAAAGATTTCAAAAAAAAAACAACCTTAAGTTGTAAACAAATCAACGCCATCAGCATGCCTTTCGCTCCCGATTCCCGACTTAGTTTTCCTATGTACCAACATTGTCTGTACCTAATTGCTATACAATTATTTACCGCCCAGGATTCGTTACGGTGAGTACTGGATGCTTCCATTAAGGTTAATGGAGCTAATCCCCTGACTCTAATGGGTGATTGGATCCCTTCCCGAATCCTCCGATAATTCGCCCTTGGTCCAGTTCGCTACACTTTCTTACACAAACATTATATGCCTTTCAGTGTGTTGAAAACAAATATTTTCACTGTTAATCGGTAGGTGGTGATTCCGCAAAGCGTTTCAACCGCCATGTCATTTGTTCTTCCAAAATCGAAGATGTGTTCATGAATATTACCAATTATAGGTCGTCTCCGTAATAAGTCTTAGTTTTTGCACAGAATAAGTTTTAGTTCATGGGCATATTTATCGATTTTGGTAGCCCAGAAGATACGTATGAACCGTTTTGCTGGGTAACCGAATTACGGGATTTAGAACAGGTGATGCTGGAGATGTGATCTGAATCAACCTTATGTAAGTCAGTAAATACCTATTGACCTAAATTGGAAATTGAACTCGGATAATACCAGGTAGTTAATAACCGCCCTGAATTATCTTTGCGGGAATAGGATAGGAGACTGTCGACTCGGGCCAGACTTCTTTCACAATATCTGTGTTAAAAATAAAGTTGTGTTAAATACTTGTGATGTATACATATCATTTAATAATATTGTAAATCTGTTTAAAAAAATATATACCTCGTTGAGTTTCTTGCCGGATTCTTCTCAGCAGAGGTTTTTCCTAACCGGTGGTAGATTTTTTTTTGACATTCATAAGTGCTTGTTATAGCCTAAATTGAATAAAGATATTTTGACTTTGACTTTGACTTTGAATATTGACATTCGTTTTTCCCGCGTCCAGATCTCAGGCTCTGTCAAGCGCGCCACACATGGCAACACTGGCGTTCCGTAGATGCTATAATGCCAATATGTTTAATAAACCCCGCATGTCAATGATCAATATTCATAACTCTTCATAAATAAATATTTAATCTTAGTAGTTATCCCATGACAACTTGCATTAAAAAACTAACTTTTAAATTTGTTAATCAAGTTAGGTTTTCTTTCCCCTCAAAGCTCGTGATAATTTTCAAATATAATTTTGCACTTGTATTTCGAAAAACTCAGAGGTTAAAACACGGATTTGCACCCACGATCCTCTGCTTGAGAGATTACAGGTAAAACTACTAGGTCTCCACTTCACTATAATTATTAGAGTCGAAATACCCAATTTAGAAAACCATTTTCTATTTACAGTACTTAAACTTATAATTCAAACTAGTAATGTGATCCACTAGGTATATGTACAGATTCCACAATCTTTGCACAAGAAATGTATTATGAGTAATGAGTGAGTAACAAAAATGGACAACAATTCCAATGGTTTGTTTTTACGCACTTACTGTGCCGATTATGTATTTTAGTAACAAACATAAAGTAACGTAAAACTAGTTCGTTAGTTAGCAAAATAGGCTCTGTCCATCAGAGAACAATTTTGACAGTGTCTAGTGGGTTTCGCCGTTGTTCGGTAAAAAAAATCAAAAACAGAATATGAGAGGTTCTGGTGGATGAATGATCGAAGACTCGATGAACGTAAAACTAAAATGGGAAACTTGTATAGAAGCAAGTGCTCTTAAACTTATTCTTCCGTTCAAAAATCAATTTCAGACCTATCTATCGAAATATTGTAGCATAATAAAAATATCGGTTTACTAATGTTTCGGCGAATAACGTTTGGCAACCTGTTTGATTTCCCAACTGTTTAATATTTCTGAAACTGTAAATATTTAGGATTTTTATAAAACTAACCTAGCCTAAACTAAAGGATAGCCCTGAAATAAATCCTGAAATATTTACACTTTTAGAGTTTGCGAAATGAAACGGTTGCCAAACGTTACGTTGCGAAAAGGCAGTACCCGAAAAAGATCATTTAAGTGTATAGGTAGGTACCTACCTAACTTGCAACAAAACATTATAAAGGAACGCATTAAAACATAAATTAGTGAAATACAGACCTTCAAAGTAACCATTTGATTTAAAACTTTAATGTTTAAGGACACGCAGTTTATACAGATAGGTTTGCCAACGGGCAATGGAGCGCAGTATTTTAGGTGTTCTTACCTAGATCTAATCGTATCAGATACACGGATCAGCACTCTGAAACCAGCTTAGCAGATGTGATTGTCTAGATCACGTTAAGATTTCTAAACTTAAATGGGACTGGGTCGTTTGGTTGCCGACACCCATGACCATGACGATGTGCTCGAACCTTTACTCAGATTCCTTGGGATGGCCATCGAAGCAGTAGCAAAGCGACAAGAAGACGGCTGCTAAATGCATAAGAAATCAATGGTTGGACATATTCTTGACATAGAGTGACGGAAAGTGAAACGGATGAAGAAGGGGAGACCTTTGATCACCAGCCTTTCCTACTGTTATGAGACCGTTAATAAGCTACAAAAAATTAATGTTTTATTAACCCCCATGACGCAAAAAGAGGATATAAGTTTGATGCCATGTCTGTCTGTCTGTCATGTAGGTCTCAAACGGGTGGATAGATTTCAATGTGCTTTTTTACGTGAAAGCGAATTTTCACGCGGTAGTTCTTAGTTATGTTTAGTTAAAATCAGTTGATCCATTTCTGAGATATTGAATTTCAAAATGACAATGTCGGGGTTGTTCAACTTTTTTAAGTTGGATAGGTTATAATTATACTTCGTTTTTTTTAGCATTACAAAAAGGGTAAACAATCTTGACGAGTCTTTTTATTGAAAATCATTTTTAAAAATACAGTAACATTACTTTATAATACCAAAAGAACGTAAATGATCATAATGTCCGTGCTAATTGTTACGAGTACATATTCGCTGCGACTTATTTTTCTCAAATGTTTTTCAATAAAAAGACAAGTCAAGATCGCTTACCTTCTTTCTAATGCTAAAAAAAAACCGAAGTATATATTAAGTATACCTTTAGTATCATCGTTTAATTTAACACTCTTTGTCTGAGTAGAATTCTTATTATGAGTGTGTTTATTAATTTTAATTAAAGAGCCACCCGCGCCAATCTGTCAATCTCAGCGGAATAATGTCGTCGTTGTCTGACGGTGAGATTTAATTAATCCAGTATCAAGCACAGTTAGTAGACGTTAACTGTATGTATACTTATCGCAATTGACATATTATACGTATAGAACGTTGACTAATGTACTTGCACATGCCAGGAACGAGACTTCTGTAATCAGCTAACTGTTCGTGTTCAGTTTTCCACTTTATCACATTATATCTCTGTAAATTTTTTATTTCTATTACGTTACGTACGGTTCAATCATTTGATTTCTGGCTCACTGTGAATATAATATTTTTCCTGATCTAGCAATGTTATTATGAAATTTTATATGAAAAGGTTCCACAATACAATGGCCAACGATTCAGTTAATTTGATAATATGCAGCTTTATATCATCGAAAGTCGAAGGATGGGAGTAGCAACTATTTTGGTCATTGACTCTATAGTAGCTAATAAAATAACTGGCCAAGTGCGAATAGGACACGCGCATCCAGGGTCCCGTACAAAATATATATCTACTAGCTTTTGCCCGCGGCTTCGCCCGCGTGGTATTCGGTTATCGCGCGCTGTTCCCTCGGGAACTGTGCATTTTTCCGGGATAAAAAGTAGCTTATGTCACTTTTGGGCTCATAAACTATCTCTATGCCAAAAATCACGTCGATCCCTCGCTCCGTTACGGCGTGAAAGACGGACAAACACACAAACATACAAACACACTTTCGCATTTATAATAATAGTATATAGTATGGATGATTATGAGTATTTTTTAGTGTTAGTAGAGCTCTGCGCCTAAGCAAAATGTAGCTTGCATAAAGTTTTTTAAAATTTTCTAATTTGTCTTCCAAAAGTAGCCTCCTTATTTAAGAGAAGTCTCTTCGTTCCATTCTCCATACAAACGTGGTCCCAGTCTCATTTGAAAACTAGGCAACAGAAATAGATGAAATTTTAAAAGTATGGACTAGACGTAATTATCTATGCCTGTGGTTTTTCAATAAATGTGTAATATCAGAATTACAGGAGTTCAAAAGTCGACAAAAAAATGACAACTTTGCACGAGAATTACAGGCTAATACAGCATTTTTACAAAAATTGAAAAAACCACAGACATAGAAAATATAATGGATATCTTGATTGTAAAATATCATTGATTTCTGTGCTGTACTTTTCGTATAATATGAGGACAACGAAACCCAAACTTCAATCGCCCAAATCTTGAAAAGCCTACAGCTATCTCGATATAAATTACGGACGTTGTTGCGGAAGGTATGGGGGGAACGCCTGCGAGCGCTTATGTCACGAGCGATAAAGACAGCAATATCCCAAACGAATAACTAACGCGGCCGCGCGGCCGGCAGGGAAACTTCTCTTAAAATTCATTTATTTACATTAGACGTTTTTCTATGGGTCACTGACATACATAATCTGTAACAAATTTCAACTTAATCGGTCCAGTAGTTTCGGAGCAAATTAGCAGTGACAGATAGACAGACGGACAAGAATGAGCCTATAAATGTTCCGTTTTTTATGGTACTCTAAAAATACCTAACAGGTTCAAAAAGGTTAAACAATTATGTGTATGAGGATCTCTATGGCTCATTTTAAATGCAGAACTGGTCAAAACATGACGTCCAAAATCATAAAGTGACGCGTGTCATCGGCTCAAAAATTACAAAATTTGTATTTACATTTTGATACCACAAAAATGTTTTATCATTTAAAATAAGGTAACATAATCTTAAGTATTTTTTGTACATTTTTATGTTCGTTATAATGGATAGTTTAACTTAAATACTTCTTGTAGCTGTACTTGGGTGACTCTCCGAGTATGTTTAAAACGGCAGTGCTGAAAATGCCACGGCTGAAACACTAGCTACCAAACCTGGTAGTCAGGTAGAAGTTGAAGCCAACCGGGTATGTTATTTTACAAATCCATTACATGTTCTTTCTTTACTCACAAGGATGGCAATTTGCAATTAAGTTGCAAATAACGCACATTGTTTATCAAGCTCCAAACTTTGGTAACTTGAGTAATAAAAGGCAACGAAGCCTATTGTATTTCACCTATTAATAACTAAGACTGACACGTTTATTTTCTGCAGAACTGTGTGTACTTATATCCAATTGAACCTGAGATTAGCACATTTTCTTAATACTACTAAATCAAACAAAACTAAAAGAAAGCTCTTGGAGAGTTTCCTTCGTGTAATAGCGGATATATGATTCTGCAGGATAATCTTCCTTAGTTATGCTTATTCTGAACTATAAGTTTGTTTAACTTCTCTTTTTTACCTATTCATTTGTTAGTAAACACGTAGTTTACAAAGGTAAAATAATGTATGTCAAGAAACATCCCACTAATATTATAAATGCGAAAGTTTGTCAGTCTGTTTGTTTGTTACCTTTTCACATCTAAGCTGCTGAACCGAAGTCAACGGCCAACAGTAGTCAACTATGAAGTTTTGAATATTAACAATATGAATCATAGACAAAAATGCAATGCACTTTTTGCGTGCGACAGAGGAGTAGGTAAAGGTAAGTATAGCATTTTTTTCAATGGTGACATTAACAATAATCAGGAACTTCATAATTGTGCAATGTGTCAAGATTGACTTCTTAGCGGCCGGGCACTATAGATGAAATTTAGTATATAGATAGTTTGAGTCCCGGGGAAGGACATAGGATAGTTTTTATCCCAGAAGATTGCATAGTTGCCGCGGGATAGCGATAAACGAATTCTACGCGGACGGAGTCGCGGGCAACAGCTAGTTTACAATAAAACTAATGTGAGACTCAGACATAATAAGACTTCAGACTTTTCTAATACTTGAAAATACCTTTATTTTTTTATTAGGTACTCGAATGACACGTGTGTAGGTATTTAGTTTTTACTAACCTTTACGTATTTGGCGCCATCGGCTGCTGGCTGCTCTAACATGGTTCCTTTGAACAAATCCTGAAATTTCTGCGGGTTTCAATTCAAACTTTGCATTATTATCACATTTAAACTTACTCGTTATAAATAACACATTTATCCAGGAAATAGCAAAAGAAGACGAAGACGTAGCCCGTCAAGAAGTGACCTTTCGATTCACAGTTCACAACATCAGTCAGTTAAAAGAACAAGTGTTATCGCCTCCATGTTATGCACGATGTTTACCTTGGAAGATCCTCGCATTGGTCCGAAATACATCCACTCCAGAACGGCAACAAGAAAAAGCTCTTGGAGTATTTCTTCAGTGTAATGGCGAATGCGATTCTGCAGGATGGTCTTGCTATGCCCTTTCTGAACTAAAGC
This sequence comes from Choristoneura fumiferana, assembly GCF_025370935.1. Lineage (NCBI taxonomy): Eukaryota > Metazoa > Arthropoda > Insecta > Lepidoptera > Tortricidae > Choristoneura > Choristoneura fumiferana. The sequence continues at coordinate 8,853,375 of NC_133477.1, forward strand.
TGCTTAGTTACAATACTGATGGGGAACATTTGTGCAGGAAACTTCATCATATGTATCATAGGTAAGAGTACAAATTAATAAGATGTGATGTATCTACTATCGCAAAGAATAGAAAAGGTTATAGTTCTTTGATATCTGATACAATTTTTACTGCACTCTTTGAAGTAGATTTATTGAATCAATCTGAGCCAGAATATCCCCCTGAAAATCTACTCAAAATTGTAAAATTTTTAAATCTGAGGAAACAGTAGGGTTTATAAGTCGCATCGATCGTTCTGCATTCAAACTTTGTAACCTTATTATTTTACAGTAAAGAAGATGACTGGGGTTTCGCTCATTTCATATCTTGGAAAGATCTAATAAATCCAGAAAAGGGGTACGTCAAAGATGATGCCATCACGTTGGAAGCTCACGTGGTCGCCGAAGCCCCGCATGGCGTTGCATGGGATTCCAAGAAACACACCGGTTGTGTTGGTAATAAACGCGTAGTAGGACCTTTAAATCAGTATTGTCAATCCAATAATTATGAGTCACTAGACTTATTTCAAAAGCTCCTAGAAACCGAGCCGGCCCTAGGGTGGAGCAAGCCAAACGGTCAAAGCAAATTTGCATTTTTAACGGTTTTTGGCTCTAAGACAAGTGCATCATTCCTAACGATAAAGTCGCTAAATTGGCAACACTGTTTTGAATATTTCCTCGTTTACGATAACTACGATAAGTAACAATTAATCTGTTTGATAATGGGTGGGGAATGGATGAAAATTTTAGTAACGCTTGATACTTTTTTTATCGATAGGAATAACCTTTCTAATTTAATTAATAAACTGACATGAGCTTCTATGGGTGTGTATATGAAAAACAGGGTCTGTATTTCCATGTTGGTACTATCCGGGCCGGTAAAGAGAGTCGCCCGTCAAAACGCAGGAGTTTTTTTTCTATTGTTTCTTTTTTTATTTTTTGTTCTGGGCCACCACAGTTTCTGAACCACCCGTAATTTGGAGGTAAAGAAAACTTTACCTCCTCCTCTTTTCTTTCTTTTTTATTAATTAATTGATGCTTCTTAAAAATCTGATATTTCTATTAATTAGAAAGGTTATTCCTATCGAATAAAAAAGTTTCAAGCGTCTCTAAAATGTTCATCCACGCCCTTTTCGTGCGGTATATAAGTGCATTTTAGCTCACATGGACTTTTCTAGTACCTAACACTACACCACTGACCAGAAAAGACTAACTGACCGTCCACTAGACCAGAGAAGTGAATTTGAATACATTTTCAGGTCTGAAAAATCAAGGTGCCACTTGCTACATGAACTCCTTGCTACAAACATTGTTCTTCACCAACGTACTCCGTAAGGCAGTGTACAAAATTCCAACAACTGGGGACGACAGTTCTTGCTCTGTAGCCTTTGGACTCCAACGCGTGTTTTACGACCTTCAGTTCTCAGATAAACCAGTCGCGACAAAGAAGCTGACTAAGAGTTTTGGTTGGGAGACCCTTGATTCTTTTATGCAGCATGACGTCCAGGAATTCCTTCGGGTATTATTTTCTTACTTTCATGGTCAAAACCTTTGACTACAGTTTTTGCAACTTATGAATGAATATGTTTAGATCATTGATTGTGTTCAATATGTTACCATGTTAACACCATGTTAACCACATGGGGCTACTGGACTAACTAATTTCTCCACCCAAACACGAGCATTAACGAAACGTACATTGCTACTTTAGAGTTAGAATAAATAATAGCACCTAATAATACTTAACAAACATGATTAAATCTATTATAATTATTATTTACTGAAGATTTTCTAAGGAATTTGATTTTTCAGATACTGCTAGATAAATTAGAAAGTAAGATGAAAGCGACAGTAGTAGAAGGAACTGTACCTAAATTATTTGAAGGAAAGATGACGTCTTTCATCAAATGTAAAAATGTTAACTGCACTAGCACGCGGGTTGAGACTTTCTACGATATTCAACTGAGTGTTAAAGGGAAAAGCAACAGTGAGTATGACATTATTACTACTACTGTAATTTTACTGCCATAGCAACTACCAAATGAGCTCTGGGCTGTGCATACCTTCGTCAAGTGAATGGCAACGTTGTTTCACTGTTTTTTTAAACGTGTTACTCTTCAAACTTACAGTCTACGAGTCGTTCAAGGACTATATCAGCACGGAGCTTCTCGATGGTGACAACAAGTATGACGCAGGCGAGCACGGGCTGCAAGAAGCGGAGAAAGGAGTCCGATTCGACGTCTTCCCCCCAGTTCTGCATCTGCACCTGATGCGGTTCCAGTATGACCCGGTTACAGATGCTTCTGTTAAGTACAATGACCGGTGAGTATCGAACACCGCACAGTTAACTAAAACTGGTTCAGCTGATTCAAATTACCTCTCTCTAACTACTCTCTAGAGCTCTAGTACGATCATTTAACTAACACCTCCGTCAAATTTAAAAACTAATTTAGCATTTCATAAATAATTATTAGTAGTGGTTCAAGCCATATACCAAAGAACTAAGGGATTCAGTAGTAACTAACTGACAACTCCGTCATGACTGTTTAGCAGAGTATGTGTCTAGAGACAAACATTAATTACCTACTATTACTATTATATTCGGTATCTCTTTATGTTTTCACAATCCAATTAGTTTTCATGACATAAACAATAGATATTAATTCAGAATTTACCAGAAACTAAGGACCACTTTCTTATCACGACGGTTTATTCCCAGTTTCGACTTCTACGAGGAGATCAATCTGGATCCTTACCTCCAGGAGGTGCCGCCGACACCAGCTCACTACACGCTTCACGCCGTGCTTGTCCACTCCGGTGACAACCACGGCGGACATTACGTCGTGTTCATCAACCCTAAAGGCGATGGAAAGGTAGGTACTTCACAACTTTAGGGAGCATTCCCATACTGTGTATGCGCATGTTCAGAGGAGAGGGTTTTTTTTTATACAGAGATAGGCTTGCGTTTGACCGCAATCATGACAGTAAGCGAAGATGTCGACTATGGAGCTTGCATGCCTGATAAATGCCCATTCACCCTAGATTTGAAAACGGCCAGATTGTAGCGATCAGGGAACACAAGCACTAGCAGAGCATTCCACTCCTTTGCTGTCCGAATATTAAAGAACTTGCGAAAACGCTTTGTATGAATCATAGGGTTTTTTTTTTCGAAATATCGCACTTGGTCACGGGAGCGAGGGGTTAGGTATTCTTTATCGAGTCATCATCCCATCAGAGAAATCTCACACTTTTTCGAGCTATATTCAAATTGAAGCACAGATGCTATTCATTATTAGCCGTATTACGACTACTTCTAGTCAGAGGGAGTGGTGTTCCGATAATTTAGGGTTCATCAGTTACTTTACTTTATCACTGTTATATTGAATTTCACAGGGCGTGGCTTTTTTATTATAATCATAGCAACAATAACATTACAATGACATTTTGCAGGTGGTAGGACCTTGTGCAAGGCCCGCCCGAATTGCTACCACCATCTTGCTCGCTAATCCTGCCGTGAAGCAGCAGTGCTTGCACTGTTGTGTTTCGGCGTGGAGAGTAAGACAGCCGGTGAAATTACTGGCACTTGAGGTATCCCATCTTACGCCTCTAGATTGGCAACGCATCTGCAATACCCCTGGTGTTGCAGATGTTTATGGGCGGTGGTGATCTCTTACAATCAGGAGACCCACTTGCTCGTTTGCCATCCAGTCGAATAAAAAAAAAATTGTGTGTCCAGTGGTGCAAATTCGACGACGACGTGGTCTCACGCTGCAGTAAGCAAGAGGCCATCGAGTACAATTACGGAGGGAAGGAAGATGCGCCATATCTAGCGCGACGCGCTACCAGCGCATACATGCTCATCTATATACAGTCAGTTTACCTTCACATATAGTAGTGGTAGCTTTAGCTGTTCAGGTGAGGACGATCTACGGGTGGAGTTCAAAAAGTTCTTAACGACGGTAGTTAAAATTTGTATGAAAGTTTCCGTACAACGAAACTTTCCAGTCAGTCGTTTTGTATGGTTTGAACTGCGATTTAACGTGATCCGACTTGTTGGTCTCCACGCCTAATATTTAAGCAGTTTGTTTAATTTATGTTGCCTGAACCACTGAGCCACCACCATTGAGACCACTGAGACGGTCTCCTAGTTTCATCCAATTTTTTGACTCAAAATGAAGTTGGCACCTTCACGCCGTACACTTTCAATATAGACCAATGCATGGAAAAATTGACAACAATCATTTAAAAATCAACGTACTATTTATTTTCTAAATTTCCTTTTAACTGATTTTTTAATAATTTGTATACTTATATACATTTTTTTTACCCAATACATTTTAATAGAAATTTGCCGTTGTGGTTTATCATATCCTCAGGTAACAAGCAAAAGTCACTAACTGCAAAAAAAGATTAGTGGAATATTAACCTTGCGATGCTATGCATAAGTTTGATTATCCCTCTTGACTTTAAGTGGTAATTAGTGACTTTTACTTGTCACCCGACGATATTATTATGTACTCCATTACTGCCATGTATATCAGACTAAATTGCCTGTACTTTGATATGTATGACTGTGATATGTATGATGTGAATGTACTGCATAAATAAATAAGAAAATAAAAATCTTGAGTTACTGAATCCTGTAACTGTAATACTGAAAGTAAATGAAATTCTGAGTCAATACCCTATCGATTCGCAGTAGCTTATAATTAGGCATTGAAAATC
>NC_133477.1:8858217-8934746 GCF_025370935.1 Choristoneura fumiferana
AATTAATTTTGCTGACTTTAATTGTAATGAAAATGATTAAGGCATTTATCTCTAAATTTCAAGCAATAGGAGTTTGAAACGCAATGACAATAAAAAATACTATTGTTTACTTTATTATTGAGGCTGACTGTAAAAGCTACCAAAAGAGAAAATTATTGTTAATAAGTGTATTATTATATTGTTAATTCAAGTGAGTTGAGCTAGTTTTATAACACTGCATTCGGCTATACAAAATGGCGGCTCTTAATAAGCTACCCACAATTCATTTAATAAGTACACCCACAAATTTTTATAAAAAAATAAGGTGAAATAGTTGATTACAAACTCAACTAAATATGAACATACTTTTCACATAAATTGTTTAGAAAGGAAAAATTTTAATTGTTGATTACAAACTCAACTAAATATGAACATACTTTTCACATAAATTGTTTGGAAAGGAAAAAATTTAATTGTTGATTACAAACTCAACATGACAATTTGTTAACTACAAACTTTACAGCAGTCATTACTCATTAAAGTACATATAAGCGAACAAAAATAACAAGCAGAAAGTTCAGTTGAGAATTTCTACAGCTAGTAACGACATAGAATTTAACCCAAACTAAAGCCCCACGTTGGGCGCCACTGTGACGTCTAAGTCGATGATATAAAAAAAACAACGGTTTCTGGACAATGTCTTTATTTCCACCAGAAAAAAAAAAGCAATACATAAGAATAGGGCTCTCGGCTAGCCAGTAGTTAAATAGAGCTGGTGGGTTGTTTGGGCTACCTCCACTGAATGTCCGCCTGCACAGTTTTTGTTCGCTTAGTAAAGTTATTTAAAAGGAAAATGTTGAGCGCCACCAGTCGATGCGGCGACTGGACCGGAAGTTTAATGGTAAAAAATGAGTGTACCTCGGCTCGGAGAACTACCCAGGGGTTTGGCGGCTATCTAGGTGTCCTGGAGAGGTGGACCACGGGAGCCCGCAGGGACTCGACCAACCCGAAGGAAAGTTGACCCAGGCAAAGGGCGAACCTCTAAGACTTGAAACTTCGAGAAAAACCTCCACGCATGAAACCTGGACGTCAAAATCTGGATGTCAGAAAACTGGACGTCAAAAACCTCCTGAAATAGAAATACCCAGGATTAGAAAAATTAAAAGTGTGACGATAGGACGAGACGCAAGTTGTCCTATGGGCAACTGGTCCTGGAGTTCTGTGGTCGAAATCGTTGGACTCACCGGAGAGGAATGAAGGTCCCGCTTTAGCTGGCCAGGCTGAGGGTGACTTCTGTCGACTCTCGGAGGGTTTCAGCAGCTCCACGTCTAGTGTTATGCTGAAATGGACAAAATCCGGTTACCACTTGCAGTACACGAAGCTACCGCCAAAATGAATTCTCAATAAAAATATAAACTTACCACGCGACGTTTGGCGTCGCGTTTGCAAAATTATGCTCAGCGCGTTCGTTTAAAAGAAAATACGAGGTGAAGGGAGAGAAAGGAGGAACGTCTGCGGCAATAGCCAAATGTAAAAAGAAAGCTCTCGCAGCTCTTGGACGGCGGCCCTCAGAGAAAAAAAATGACAGGTTGTCAAGTCAGTTCGACCTTCTGACACTTCTTGAATGTTGTCATGCGCAAGCGCTGAGACATATCCAAGTTAAACGGAGAAAATATAACGAAGCCGATCTATTCTGAAAGATGAAAACAAGTACTTACTTGATTTATCCTGAAATAGTAACATCACTTCAGACAAAAACATGTTCTCTTCAATTTGAAAAACACATAAAACCGTAAGGACTGAAATTTACTGGCAGCAACACTGACAGTTGAGTTTTAATTTTAAAACGTCACCAACAAAAGTCAAAGGAAACCATAACCATACAACGGCGTTTGTTGAGCGTTTATTTAAAAAAAGAAAAGGCAAGGGTTAAAATTTTTATACGTCACACCAGGGTTGCCGTTGCCATAACCTAAACCGATGGGGAGGGCTATATACATAAAATACATTTTTCCCGCAAAAATCCTGTAATATTTCCCTTGGAAAAACCCATTTTAATCGCTCTCTGATATGAATCAGCCATTTGAAATCCAATTTCTAGAAGGATATGAAATATCGGCCGTAATGACGTCATTTCAGGATAATATAAAAAGTCACAAGTTCCATTCTTGTAATTGGGTCAAATCGACTTTTTAGTGTACCTTGTTGCCATGGTAACGTCTCCTGGGTTAGTTATTAAAAGTATGATTTTATAGTTCAACTCCTAAGCATGCTAATATTATACATTGCAAATATGTTTTTAACAAAGTGTCTGACTGATGTCTCCTAGGTTACAGGACAGAATAACACACTAAGGGCCTGTCTCACCATCCATTGATTAGTGTTAACTGACGGTTAAATGTGATGCCGTCTCTATTTGTTTTGTTCTAATAGACGGAGACGGCGTCACATTTAACTGTCGGTTAACGCTAATCAATGGATGGTGAAACAGCCCCTAAATAGTTTAATAACCCAATTGTAAAATAGTAGGTGTTGGACTCTGGCCAAAGAAAGCTGTTCCAGACAAACAGCGGCAAATTTTAAAAAAATGAGGCTGACAACACTTGCTGTACACTGATAAAACGATGTTGATACTTAGATATTTATTTAAATTTTCCACATATTAAATTATACTCGAGACTTCAAGCTGCATCAACATTAATTATAGTAATGTGTGAAAGATATGATGCACTTTAGTAGTCCCTTGGTAAATTTTATGACCTTCCTCAGTGTCTGTCTGCTTATTTACGTAAGAACGTCCAGAGGCAAATTTTGGACCATTTTGCCCAAATCTGGCATTGAATATATCTTCTAACATTTTAATTCTACATAATCTTACAACCACTCTTATAACATTTTTTCTTTTGAGGATGGTAGGAGGTTGAATTAAAGAAAAAATATTATATTTAAAATTATTACCTACATATGACAATTTAGACAAACTCAAAAATGAAACCAGATCAAAGTTTCGTAAAAAATGTTGGAAAGTACCCTTAGTGTAAGTTTTCGGTTACAAATACGTCTCGATCGCGTTCGCGTTAAAATCTCATTTGTATGGAAACACGAACATCATCGCAAACGTTCCGCTAGAGGCGCTGTTCGTGTTTCCATACAAAATGAGATTTTTTAACGCGACGCGGATCGAGACGTATTTTGTAACCGAAAACTTACACTAAGGGCACTGGTGTCAAGAAATTTTGATGTTTTATACAGTTTTATCGCGAAAGACAGTGGCAATTGGGCGGGGCACATTGCTGCAGGATGATGGCGATGGGTCAAAGGTTCTCGAATTGCGTCCGCGGACGGGAGACGATGACTGTCGGTAGGCTGCAACAAGATGAGCGAACGACCTGTTAAGATCGCGGGATCGCGGTGGATGCGAAAGCACAAGACCGGTCCGAGTGGAGAGCCTTGAGGAGGCTATTTCCAGCAGTGGACGTTTCGGCTGACATGATGAAACAGTTTATGTTTATGATCTCGTCCTTAGTGTTAATAATGTCTTGACAAAACTGATTACTTGTCAATTTCATTACGGAACAACTTTTTCAGAAACTTACACTAAGGGTACAGCTTGCGCTGGCCAGAGACTTCACTCGAATTCGTTTGTGAACTGAATCTCATTACATCCAAGCAAATAACTTGGCGATTACATAGACCGCAATTCTTTTGTCGGTGAAGTCAAAAACAATGCAAATTGAACTTGGCTCTTATATCAAATTTTTGTTTTTGATGGGCTATCCATTTACAGTCCGTTTCCACTTGTCGCGTGTCGGATCCTTTCTGTCGGATGTCGGTCATTTCTAAGGTAATTTCTATAGAAAATCGTGTCGTGCCAAGTATGTATAGTTTCATTATTATATAAAATATTCTGCCACTGGAACATTAGATTAAAATCCAGGCCCGACATCCGACAAGTAGGTCTAAGGCTACTATACAATATAATACAATACAAATCATCATCATCATGATCATGTCAGCCGAAAAACGTCCACTTGCTGGACATAGGCCTCCCCCAAGGCTCTCCACTCAGACCGGTCTTGTGCTTTCCGAATCCACCGCGATCCCGCGATCTTAACCAGGTCGTCGCTCCATCTTGTTGGAGGCCTACCGACAGCTCGTCTCCCGATCCGCAAATACAATGCAAATACTTGTATAATATTCTCGGAACCCTAGAGCATTATAGCATAGTATTACTCTACAATGCAAACTACCTACTAAACGTTATATTTTAGCCGGTGAGGCGCTAATACAGACAAGCACGTGGGTAATTCATTACGTGGGCGACGCCGTTTTTCTAAATGCTACACTTCAGGACAATGTAAATAGTATACTTGAATTTTTTTTCATTAAAATTGGAGCTTCATCATCCCAGACTATGTACATTTCGCTACTGGATACAGACCTCCTCTTAGAATGAAAAAGTTTCGAGTCGTAGTTCCCACGCGGGCCTAGTGCGGATTGAAAACTTCGCACCATTGAATCATTGCTTGGCGGGTTTGTGTATTTTCCTTAACAATGTTTTTCTTCACCATTGAGCTCGTGGTAAATTTCATATGTAATTTCGCACTTAAGAGTTTCGAAAAAATTAAAGATGTAAAAGACCGTATTTTTAACCCACAATTCTCTGCTTGAGACGCCACCACTTGACCATGACTTTAACCTTTAACTATAAAGCCCTCAGACGCTACGAAAAATGCTAACGATCAGACTGCACGTGGACTGCACCGTTCGAATGGTATCGCTTATCGTAACATGTGTGTAAGAAAACTGTACAGTTACAGCGCGCGATAACCGAATTCCACGCGGGCGAAGCCGCGGGCAAAAGCTACTTTACCATAAATCGGATCAATCGAACAATTATTGTCGTAGGATTTTCCATAGCATTTCCATGCCCTATTAGCAAGTTTCAGTCATATTTGCCAATCTACTTGTTTCTGTGTCCGCCAGTGGAGCGCGTCTTTAGGTGACGTAAAGCGACAGGTGTGGACGGGCGCTCGTTAACCGGTAATTACCGGTTTATTTTAACCAGTAACGCGTTAGTGCCAAATTAGTAAGTTAGTAAAACGTCAGGTGTTAACTCGCGACTCGAGATAGTGGAAAGGAATTTTGTTCTAATAAACGACGTTGAGTGGCCGAGGATCGTGCTCAGTGGCGTGCAATTGGAGAGGCAATTTCCAGCAGTGGACTAAGATAGGCCAGTTATGATGAAACGATGTTTGATTTACCGTGCGTTGATTTTCCTGTAGTTTCCTTTGTTCATATCTTTTTTATCCGCAGTAGAACTAAGGTTGAGCCGGTGAAATTACTGGCACTTGAGGTATCCCATCTTAGGCCTCTAGGTTGGCAACGCATCTGCTATCCCCCTGGTATTGCAGGTGTATATGGGCTTTGGTGATCTCTTACCATCAGGACTCACTTGCTCGTTTGCCATCCAGTAGAAAAAAAAAAAAAAAGGTTTCCGACATAGCCCGAAGAATTGCGAAACTAAAGTGGCAGTGGGCGGGGCACATTGCTCGCAGGACTGATGGCCGATGGGGTCAGAAGGTTCTCGAATGGCGTCCGCGGACCGGGAGACGAGCGGTCGGTAGGCCTCCAACAAGATGGAGCGACGACCTGATTAAGATCGCGGGAGATGCGAAAAGCACAAGACCGGTCTGAGTGGAGAGCCTTGGGGGAGGCCTATGTCCAGCAGTGGACGTCTTTCGGCTGACATGATGATATCTTTTTTACGTCCCACTGCTGGGCACAAGCCTCCTCTCAGAATGAGAGGGCTTGGGCCGTAGTTCCCACGCGGGCCCAGTGCGGATTGGGAACTTCACACATACCATTGCTGCTTCTACCAGCAGCCTTTCGCAAATCATCACTCAAGGCTCCACTCAAGAATTCGTTTACTCCAGAGCTGTTGTCGGTTCTTCGACAGATATAACCAGCCCACTGCCACTTCAACTTGCTAATTCTCTGAGCTATGTCCATAACCTCCGTGATTTCCTCGTCCGATTCGACCTTCATTCGATTAAAAACAACCTTTTCCACGTTCCTGTTCCTGAATTCATCCTATCCCCTCCCCCAGACCACATCCACAAAGGGCCTTGCAAACATAAAAACACTCACGTACAGCCGGACACGAAATTAAATGCGAATTGAAAAACTTGCAACAAAGTAGAGTTTTACATTCATAAAATTATAATGCGGATAAATTCTGCGGCGGTACCGTTGGGTTGGGGACTCACTCGATATTCGCTTGAAAATGGCCAGGCCCCTACGAAGTGCTAAATTCGAACTTCATGTCGTGCCGGCTCGCTCACGCTTATATTATTTAATACGAGAGTGAGAGGGAAGTACCATACGAACTTCGATATTCGAATTACGTCGGAGCCCCCCCACGGAAAAAAGGATGTCTTACATTAAGACAATACTTATACCCTTGGTCATGAAAATAATATTTCCTATATAGCCGGACGCCATATTGTATTGGACGAAGACAAATATTGTCCTGGGTTAAAAAACTATTATTTTACTTAAAGAAAATAATAACTACTTAATAATTTCTAGGATTTAAACAATATTCCTGAGACTATGAATATTTTCTATGCATACATATCTCAGATTGCTTTATTTCTACTATGCTACTTAAGCAACAGCACTAGCGACATGTATGTTTCGTCGACAGACGTCACATATATTCTTTCGGAACCGACCGTTCACCCAAACAAGAGATGGCGCTACTAAGCAATCAAATTATGATTGCATCCATGTCTCAGTTTGTATTTCCGATATGGTTTCACGGGATAAACGTAAAAGTAAAAAATTTGGATTTGAAATAAGAAATACAAAAAGACTCCAAAAAAACCTATCATAAAATGACTTCCGACCAGTAGTAACGCAGCGCGAACTGTATTCGGCCGACCAACTTCCACAAAGGAAACGCGAATTATATTTTTTCGGAAAACTTCTTTTACCGTTTTAATAATACTTGAACGAAATAACGTAACAGTTTGGTACACTGTAAATAAAGTGCGATATGGTTTCTACAATTTAAACATGAAGTAATAACTTTGCGGAGGTCTACAATTATTTAGATCACCGATTCACCGAAGCCATGAGAAGGTGTGTTTTAATTCCCGACGCAAAAAAAGACTATTGTAGTTTTGACTAATTTATTGAATTAGGCGTTACTTTGCGCAGGTCCATATTAATGAACTAAAAGAATTAGTACACAACACACATGCATGGGTGTACGGTTGTGTTGCTCTGAAGATGAGCTCTGGTTGAGTTCGAAACGCGTCAGTGTAGTGTGGTAGTGGTGATAGATGGGTGTGATTTGTGTGTGTTCTTACAGTGTGGAGGTGGAGGAACTGCATGAACACGCATATCTTGCATAAACTTAGCTATTATAAGGTAGCGGGTGAGCAATGTTTGTCTATTTGTCTGTAGCATCGTAGCTCTCAAACAGATGTACCAATTTCGATGTGATTTTTTACGTGAAAGTTCTTAGACATGTTCGTCAAAAATCGATTCAGCCATTTTAGAGATATCCATAGAACTTTGAAATTATGTTGTTTTGTGTTGGTGTGCAATAAAGAGCTGTTGTATTGTATTGTATTATTTACAATGTCTGGGATTTTCAATTTGTCTAAGTTGGTTAGTTTATCCATTTTGCTTCCTGCACATTTTACGTTTTATTTGTTTTTTGATTGAGCGTTTTACGCATTATGCATTTTATAATTAAGCAATACGAGAAGAGTGTATTTTTATTTTTACACATTTTGCATTTATGTGCTGTAAGTACATTTCGCGGACTGTACATTTTTCATGGTATCTACCATAAATAGATATTTTATTATTAGAGAATTAGGATATTATTTAGTTTTTTTTTTTATTTATTTTTTACTCGGATTAAAAAAGTCCATCCATCCCTTCTCATCCCCTATTTACCTCATCCTTCCTCCCTCCAACACTGATAGTATAATTTACCACCCCTATAAACTTATTCCTATGCATTCAGGCCCAATATCCCCAACACCGAAAAATATGCCCGTAAAAGGGTTGATGTATGAAAGATAAGTCAATTCCTATGCAGTAATGCTGATCCAGCCTTGCGGGTATTGATAAGCCCAAGTTTACCAAGTAAGACAATCCTGCGCAAGTACCTCAAGGTGTATGTTGGCGAGTGGTTTGGGACAAAGCCTTGTTTTAGACAAGCATTTCTAAAAAAGTTCGTACATTTGATTTGCGACTCCGATTTGGGTAAAAATTTGCAGGTAGATAGAGTGAACGATACTGAGTTTAAATAACATAGTCTCCCGAAATGTCCCAATTAATTTCCATACAAACCGATTGGGACATTTTGAGAGATTATGTTATTACGACTCAGTATCGTTCACTCTACATACCTGCAAATTTTTATCCAAATCGGAGTCGCAAATCAAATGTACAAACTTTTTAGAAATGCTATATTATGTAGGTACGCTTAGTTTTAATTCTGTATTTAAAGCCAGTGCAATCCGTTAGACAGATTACATCAAGTCAGTTGCTCTGTCAGTTTGGTTACGCCAACATTGTTAGTTTGATTTCCTTATTATTATTCTATCCTTAACTATCGTAATCCCGTGCCTTTCATTTAAATCATCAACATCGTCAACGTCGGCAGATGGTAGGACCTTGTGCAAGGTCCGTCCGGATTGCTGCCACCATCTTGCTCGCTAATCCTGCCGTGAAGCAGCAGTACTTGCACTGTTGTGTTGCGGCGTGGAGAGTAAGACAGCGGGTGAAATTACTGACACTTGAGGAATCCCATCTTAAGCCTCTAGGTTGGCAACGCATCTGCAATACCCCTGGTGTTGCAGATGTTCATGGGCGGTGGTGATCTCTTACCATCAGGAGACCCACTTCCTCGTTTGCCATCCAGTCGAATAAAAAAATATTATAATGCGCCTTAGTTAAACATAGTAATGTCTTCTTGGGTTAGTTCATCAAAAAAACTTTTGACAATTATCACTTCCCAAACAATTTTCGTATAATTTTATTTGCCAAATAATTATTAATAGTTTGATTGCCCTCCTTTCGGTTTTGTTCGATACCTCTACATTCGCGCAGGCCAGTCTCCATGAACCTTGAACAGTTATAGAATGAAGGACCTACATTGACCAAATTGACGTTATACTCGTAGGGAATGAATTGAGGTTTAAGACGAGCTTCATTACATTACTAAAAACATTTTGTTTTATTGAAAAATTGTTTAAAATAAACCTTATTTACATTACTTCCGTACAATTTAGTCAGAATAGCACGCAGTTTAAAGATCACTAATAAAGTCCGTTTTATCCGATAACAGACAAATTTCGTGTACTCTAAGGGGCTGTTTCACCATCCATTGATTAGTGTTAACTGGCGGTTAGGTGTGATGCCGTCTTCGTTTTGTTCGAATAGACGGAGACAGCATCACATTTAACGTCGGTTAACGCTAATCCAAGGATGGTGAAACAGCCCCTAAGTCTAAGTATACCATGTAAATTGGCGTAGTCGAAGTAATTCTAAACTTAAACACTACACTACTGCCAAATTTTCCATTTAACTCTGGCATCTGATAACCCTTTAAAATAATCCACCGGTATAAAAGCTGGACAAACTTTACATGAAAAAAAAACTCTTACCCATTCGAATCTGGTTCGGATTTTAATAAAAAAGGGTCTGACATGAACTTTTCCAATTTCTGACAAGCCCGTGACGCGGGTACGTTTTTTTTTGAAAGTTAGTTCTCCTGCTAATTGCGATTTGGGAGCTTCCGATTGGGATTTTTGGGATGTGCGCTGGGCGTTGGCGATTGATAACATCCTGTATGTGCACTTTATATAATAATTCATGACCTCTTATTGTTTTATGTAAAAAATCGTCGAAATTTTGTTTATTACAAGGTTTTTTTTAACTTTCCTGTTTGTTATATAAAATAACAAACAGAAAAGAAGGTGATAAGTCCCGTTTGTGGTATATTGACTATATAAAAAACAGGCCAAATAAAACGGCGAGAAATCGACTCTTAAATGTTGTGTGATACATGTACCGGCTGTGGCCTGTAATACGAGCAAAAAATCAAAACATAGATCATCCTCGTCAAAATGTACAACATTAGTTAAGCGACTTTTAAAAATAATCATCATCCCAGCCTATATACGTCCCACTGCTGGGCACAGGCCTCGTCTCAGAACAAGAGGGCTTGGGCCATAGTTCCCACGCGGGCCCAGTGCGGATTGGGAACTTCACACGCACCATTGAATTGCTTCGCAGGTTTGTGCAGGTTTCCTCACAATGTTTTCCTATACCGCAAAGCTCGTGGTAAATTTCAAATGTAATTCCGCAAAAATTCATTCGAAAAATTCAGAGGTGCGAGCCGGGGTTTGAACCCACGACCCTCTGTTTGAGAGGCGATAGGTCAAACCACTAGGCCACCACGGCGGTTTTAAAAATAATGGAGTCTTTGAATTTTCCATTTTTCATACAATTTAAAACTGCTATCAATGTACAGTCACCAGCACCAACATCTGACACAACAAGCGTGCATAAATATCTGATACGACTCTATTTCTAGGGCCGGAAGGACGTGTCAGATATTTTTGCACGCTCCGCTGTGGCAGACATTAATGCTGGTGACTGTACGCCATCCTAGAACACAACTGACGTCGCCTGTCACGCTACAAACATTTTGCTTTACATTGCTTCTTCGAATAAACTTAAAAGTGTAATAAAAATTAAAAAACCAATTATTTTTAAAAGTCGCAGAACTAATGTTGTTCAGTTTGACGAGCATGATCTATGTTTTAATTATTTGCATGTAATGTACTTAGATTAAGATAACTTGTAAGTTCGTGCCGTTTTGGGTTAAGCTGTTAAGGTACAGATTTCTAATAATTAAATTAATGAAATAAATAAATAAAATAGTATAAAATAAAATGAAACCTATTTTTTTAAAGTTGATTAAAAAGAGAACATACTCTAGTTTAACAACAGCTAAATAAAACAAAACGGGTAAACAGAGCTTTATTTTACTAAGTAACAAGACGTCAAAGAAGTTTTATTGTCTTTCTAAGAATGTAATTACCTACTTTCTGTGCTTAATAAAACATTGACTAAACACTATATCGAATTACTTCATTGTCTGTGGGTACAGTCAACGTAAAGCTTAACCAAACATTTTTTTAATAATTTGACTGATATTAGAACTTCTTGGGCCCTTTTCGTCATTTTCTGATAAGGACACGTTCGCGGACGGACATGCTATACCTACCACTCGGTTTGTGTTGTGACGCAAGTTCTATAGCAGTCTTTTTTAACCCCTGACGCAAAAAGAGGGGTGTTATAAGTTTGACCGCTATATGTGTCTGTGTGTGTGTCTGTCTATCTGTGGCACCGTAGCTCTTAAACGAGTGGACCGATTTGAATGAGGTTTTTTTATTTGAAAGCAGGTTTTCTAGCGATGGTTCTTAGACATGTTTTATCAAAATCGGTTCAGCCGTTTTTGAGATATTGAACTTTGAAGTGACAAATTCTGAGGTTTTCCAACTTGTTGTTGGTTATTGGGATTATTTTCTCGACGGGAATGCTAATCAATACGCTTTGCCATAGTGAATACATGTCCCTGTATCCACTGTCACATTCTGTGCAATCTGGGAATGTTTACTGTTACATTACAGGGTTTTCACACACTAACAAACAGAGACGGCATCACTGATATCCGTCACTTAAAGTTAGTCGACAAGTGGTGAAACGAAACAGGCCCTCGTCTACTTAACTAATATATTACCCCTTTGGTGTTTTAAGTGTTTATTGTTATATATAATACAGGTATGCACAATACACAGTAATTACATAGGATTATCACGGCACAAATATGTCTGGTTTACACTTACGTGTGGAGAAATAGAAGGGAAAAGAGAGGGAATTCAGCTCTGCAAAGCTAAGCTATTATATACTGAACCCATTCGTCATTCCGTTCAGAGTGAACAGAATGTACTTGCGACTGGCTCAACCAATCAGTGGCCCGATCTTCGCTAGAAGACCGGGTCACTGTGGCCACCATAGACACACGTAAATGATTCGGCATCCAGGCTTTCTGCCCGGGAGTGAGTGGCGTTTCAGACGCCACACCCCATGACCAGACAAAGTCTTGGCTCGCACGAATTTACATTAAGCGCAGTGTGGCCCTTGAGACAAAAAGTTTGAAGACCCCTGGCCGATCCTCTCCCCCCTTTTACGCACACAGATGCTCTAGCAGTCGTGATTGTATTGCATGAGTTTGTTCAGTCGTCCGGCGTACATTCACTGTCCTATACAAATGGTACTAGATAGCACTTTTTTGACTAAACTGCTATAAGAGTTCCGAATATTCCATACAAATAATTAAGTGTCAAACAGGTGTGACACCGTCCACGAACGTGTTCACTGACAATATCTAAGGACGATACAGACACACGTCCGACGTTTTTAGGGTTCCGGAGCCGAAACAGCAAAAACGGAACCCTTATAGTTTCGTCAAGCCCGTCTGTCTGTCTGTCTGTCCTTCCGTCCGTATGTCACAGGCATTTTACTCGAAAACTACAAGAATATCAATGAATTTGGAGTACAGATGTCTTGTCAAAGCCGCTATTTAGTTTTGTAGTTAAATTACAAAAATAAATATTTATAGGGGGGGCACTCCATACACGTAACAGAAATTGAAAAAAAAAATTGAACTCGCATCAACGTGTGGCACATAGTTCGACAGCTCTTTTGAAAAGATAGTAAGGTTTCTCAAAAACTTTTTTGATTGCCTAAGTGAAGATTTCCGGAAATAATCGCTCCCAAAGTAACAAAAATTGTGCCCCCCCCCCCCTCTATCATGCAAATCTAATATGCAAAAAATATGGAAAGGTAACGCTTAATAAATACTTTCAACGAAAATTGGTTTCAACATGATCGGATATACCGTTTTTGAGTTATTGCCGAAAAACTGCGCTTCTCAACAAAAGGACGTAAGTGCCGTGAAGATACGCTCTTTTTCTGGTAATAGATTCAAAGACTGTAGTAAGTGTTTTAATTGTGTTATTACGCACATAATATTACTTGATTCTTTTCGTAATGGCTACGGAAACCTATCTTGGGCGTGTCCGACACGCTCTTGGCCGGTTTTTTTGCGCTCGTTTGTATCGATACAAACGCAAGTCGTACGCTCAGCAAACGCAAGGAAGCCGCACGTATTAACCTAACACACACCATCATCATCATAGGTGAGTGCGTTCACGACAGTGGCGCCCCCGCTCTTTAAAATATGACACACGATAGCTCAAGTTAGTTTAGAGAGTTTTTAAACCAAAATAAACGCACAGAAAAATCCAAAACAAGTCAATAACATAAGCCAGACTACAATAAACAATGTGTACATACAAACCAACATGCATTTTATATTGTAACGAAGCACGTAACTAAGGCAAGGTGCACACTAACTTAATGCGTGCAATTGATACGATGCTGTGTAACTGCCCTATAAAGTTTTATAACTGTTCCGCTAAGTGTGATACAGGGTGGTCACGGTTTGAAACAAGGTGCTTTTGTAAACTGTGCTTAAAAGCTTTATAAATATTTTCTTTCTTGGCAATATTATTACGAACCTGTAAGTTATAACGCGCGAATGGGTGAATTCATATTATTATTTATTTATGAACACACAAAACCAAGCGTACATTAAATATCTGATATAGATGTAGTGAAAAAAGTCTTTACACAGGCCTAGTAAAAATCAATCTTATTTACTTGTGACATTTACAGCATAAAAAAAAAATATCATGAAGACTGACATGGAACAACTTTTCTAGTTTTAACTAAGCTTTTATACGATTATATTTGTAGGGCCGTTTTAGGACGTGTCAGATATTTTTTCACGCAGCGCTGGCTTGTTTTATGGGTACTAGGCAACGGATAAACAATACTTTAATACATAGTAACATCCAAGGCTCGAGAACAATCATTCATATTTTCATAGAATATCTGCCCCTTCGTAGTCAAGTTCTCTAACCACTGGGCTATTACGGCAATAAAAGCTTGTAAAAAATAAACACAAGTATAACACAAAACCTAAAAGCACTCCTAAATTAATTAATACCTAATAAATGGAGCACCCTGTGGGTCGCAGGACACGCTCTATAAAACGGCCCGTAATGAAATTGGATCGGTTTTTTTATTCTAACGATCGAGAGCGTCTTCCTTTTAAGCGCTGGCGCGTGGACAAGGCACAGGCGGAAGCGAGAAAGATATAGGTTATTGATTACTTTTTTACCTCTAGAAAAAAGACCAAGGGGAAGACCCAGGGAGCGCTGAAAGGACTCATATTCAATGAAATAAGCCCGATAACTCACGTCTCGTCGGGATCGAATCAGAAATGACGAGGAGATACGTAGAAGAACAAGGGTCACCGACATAGCCCAGCGAATCAGCTCGTGGGAGTGGCAATGGGCAGGCCAACGGAGAAGAGGTGGCCGTTAGGGCCGAAAAGTTCTCAATTGGAGACCGCGGATCGGCAAGCGCAGCGTAGGACGTCTACCCATGAGATGGACGTATAACCTGGATAAAGCCGCGGGTTCATGGTGGATGCAAGCCGCTGCCAACCGAGGAAATATGTGTGTGAAAAAAATTACAGTTTTGTGACGTTAATATTTAACGTAAATATTTTTTTTATGAAGAAATGGGGACTTTTTTAAAACTATCGGAATCGATTGTGCTCTTGATTGAGAGTAGGAAAAACCATATTTTTCCAGAAATTAAAAAAAACGAATGGGTAAACTTTTTTTGAAAACGCCCTAATACGTGGTGCTTCAAAAATAACCTTTAATATTTCAGCAGGTAAATAATTGGGTGACACATTTATAACTAGGTATTATTTTGATTGTATTGTTTGCTCAAGTGTTTAGTAATAAGCTTGATTCTTAGAATATATAATTCACAAATACCGGACACGTATTTTCTTTTTTGACAATTAAATAAAAAATTAAACCTTTGGCGCGCGGTTTCGTTTTTTTTTTAACTAACATAAGAAAAAAGCGTTTCCAATATTTTCCGATAATACTAACATAACCAATTTTTTTTTACATTTTTTACAATAATAGTTTTATTAATGTTATTTCGCAATAAATAAGTATTAATGTTTTATTTGCAAAAAAAAAATATATAATTTGACCGTGTGACAGTGGCTATAAAGCTGGATCCTTGCCAGAAGTCAAAGTCAAAGTATTTATTGTGTGTTACAGGTAATATGTTACACATTATGTTATGACTTTATAACTACGTTTCTCTGTAACATGTCAATATGACATACAATTTATCCTAACGCCCCTAAGTCCTTTGCCGTGAGCAACCTCTCTAATCTCTCGTGGCATACACCAACCGCCAACCTGCCCAGAACACTGTTTGGTTAAAAAGCAACTGATTTTTTTCCAAATATTTACATCTAAATGCATTTTATGGGCAACCATCACCGTCATAGTTTACATTGTGCCCGTGTGAACTGGCCAAACCAAATTTGGACTAAAATGACAAATGGAAAGAAAGAAAGAAAGAAAGATTCATTTGGTTCCATCAGTACCACCACCGTACAGTAATAAGACTATAACGTAACATTTACGTTATACGTAACGTGACGTAATAAAGATCAAATTTCTTGTTTTAAACGGATGTTGGGCGTTCAACCTCCAGTGTTGTATATAAGCTCCTTGGTCACAACGTGCATCTAGATGGCCATGCCGAAACGTGAAAAAAGTGTCATTAACGTAACTCAATTATCTTCGAGAGATGAAAACGCAATTTTCCACCCGCCTATTCCACCCATGAAAATTGAACTTTCCGAACAGGAGAGATGAAAAATGATAAGTAGGCGCTTTATCTATAATGCGATGTGTATAGCGATGGTCAAGGGCATAAATATATATACGTTCCCAAGGCGTCAAAAATACCTGTACAGTTGATTAGCCAGAAATATCTGTACGGTAATCCGGCCAAAAAATATGTGATCATTTAATTAGTCAAAAAGATGTAGCCATTTACATGTACAATGTCAGTCAAATATATGTAGGCAAATAGGAGGCCATAAATATCTATACACGCAACTCTCAGATACATAAAAACAAAGCCCAAGCCAAAAATATCTATACAGTCAAGGGCATTAATATGTACACATAATTCGAAGTATCATTCACATTAAAACTATTTTAAAAAGGTTTATATCAGCACTATAAATACTGGCCACTTAGTAGGTACTCGTATAATGTATTCGAATGTCAAGTTTGCCATTGATATGTGTCAATTTGATTTATGTTATGTGTAATAATCTAATTTACCGTACAACGGCAAAACCTACTAGACACTGGCAAAATTGTACTCCAATGGACAGAGCCATATTTTTATAAAAAACCAACCAATGCTATTCTGGATATCGGTACACAATGGATATTATCGAAAATATTTAAAATAATGTACAGGGTTCAGACCATGGAAAACACCGCATCGTAATGATGTGGAAGACAGAATTCCCATATCACAAATTGCTGAGGAATTGGTGTGTGTAATGGTGAGTGCGCCGAATCATACATTTGAGTGATCCGAATTTTTAATAGGTACCCCTTTTGTTAGCAAACTGGTATTTCATTGACTTATTGTTACTTTTATTTGTTTTAGAAGAGTACTGTACATTTATGGGTGAAAAGGTATAGAGAAGAAGGAAATGTAAGGAATCATGCGTCCAAAGGACGAACTGAAAGATCGTTTGCAAGCGGTGAAAGATGCAGATGGAGGGTATACAAAATATTAGGTTTTATATATGAGAAAATATGGATTTTTTATGATGAACTTAGGTAATTTAAGTATAAAAAAATGTGTAGCCTTTTTTTTATGATGAAAGTAATTTACCTATGTTTTTCAAATAAAAAATGTAGCTTTTAGTACCCCATTTGTTTTATTTTTCCATAAGTAGAGGTATCAAAAATAAACTCCGGTGTGCACATGCCCGGCTATACGTCAACGATTCATTACAAGTATAAATTAATTTTTGAAAAGGCTTCTTAAAAGTACTAAATCAGGTACTTAGGTCGACACCTATTTTAAAATTTATGTGCAAAAATTATGCAAAAATATGTGTACACTTTAGTACCTTGTCTATTTTCGTCATATTTGAACTGCCATATATGAACTGTCAAAGTGGTTTAAGTGACAAGGTACTAAAGTGTATAGATATTTTTTTTGCCCCATTTTCTTGCCTATCTTGTATGGTATATAGCTGTAAAGCAGAATCTAAAATAATAGGGTGAAAGGAAATACAAATGACACGTCAATGACGTGACGATCAAAATGAAAAGGACAAAGCGATCATGACAGTACGGTGCTCTTTTCGGTGATTGTCATAATTCAAAATTAGAAATCTTGTTTGTTTGTTGTATATATATTTTTGACTGTGTAGATATTATTGCCCTTGACTGTATATATATTTTTGGCTTGGGTTTTGTTCTTATATATGTGAGAGTTGCGTGTATAGATATTTATGGCCATGTAAATGTTTAGATCTTTTTGACTAACTAAATGATCACATATTTTTTGGCCGGATTACCGTACAGATATTTCTGGCTAATCAACTGTACAGGTATTTTTGACGCCTTGGGAACGTATATATATTTATGCCCTTGACCATCGCTATACACATCGCATTATAGATTAAGTAAAGCGCCTACTTATCATTTTTCATCTCTCCTGTTCGGAAAGTTCAATTTTCATGGGTGGAATAGCCGGGTGGAAAATTGCGTTTTCATCTCTAGGGTGAAAAGTATTTTTTTTTTAATTTTTCGATTAGCCACGGAGTCGAAGATAATTGAGTTACGTTAATGACACTTTTTTCACGTTTCGGCATGGCCATCTAGATGCACGTTGTGACCAAGGAGCTTATATACAACACTGGAGGTTGAACGCCCAACATCCGTTTGAAACAAGAAATTTGCTCTTTATTACGTCACGAACATATTCCACCTCTTTCTTTAGTTAGGTTAGGAAAGAGATGTAAGTCATTCGTGAAATGTGAAAGAAAGAGATGGAATATATAAATAAGTAATAAAGGTCAAACTTCTTCGTTCGGCGTTCAACCTCCAGTTTTGTATTATAAGCTCCTTGGTCGCGACCAACTCGTTTTTTTTATATAGTCGGCCGTGCCAAGTGGGCAGTTGAAAAGGTACCGTTGGAGGTTGGATTTCAATTCTTATTTTTTTTTCTAGTATTTTATTTTCCTCACAGTCGAAATAAAAAGTAGAGTGTCTAACTCGGGTTTTGAGGAAAACAATGTTTCTAGTTTTATAGTTTTATTTATCCTGACATTGTCAATAGAACAAATATATTAAAAAAAAGTAAAATTCTATATTTAAACAAATAGGTCGAAAGAGTTTGCGACATCCTCCCCCCTCGTGTGCAAACACATTGATATTTAGGGTGACACGCTGATGGGAAGCTGCTCAGGGTCTACATATAGTCGGACCAGCTTCTTTGTGGGTCTACGTAAAACACCGTGAGCAGTGCTCACGTCGACAATTCGGACTACTCCGTCCGACCCTGGAAAAACTCTTAAAATGCGACCTCGGGGCCACACTCCACGAGGGAGATTCCCATCTGCGATGAGCACTAGGTCACCAATAGTTAAATTTTTTGTTGCTGACGTTGCTGCCCTAGGAATGAGAGCTGGCAAATACTCCTTCAGCCAACGAGCCCAGAAGTGATCTGCCAGTCGTAAGCCCTTACGCCAACGGACACGACGAAGCAGGTCACTTTCATTAAGCTGAGCGAGGGGAGAATATGTCGACGATGAACCCAAAATAAAGTGATAAGGCGTTATGGGCAAATCGGAATCTGGGTCTGTGTTTACATGTGTCAACGGCCGAGAGTTAAGGATAGATTCAACTTCCAGTAGAAAAGTAGTGAATGTCTCTTCGCTAGGGCTACGTGTTTTAAGTGTCGCATTTAATGCGGTTTTAACGCTTTTCACTAGACGTTCCCAGCATCCTCCCATGAATGGCGAAGCCGGCGGTATAAACTTCCACCGAATAAAATGGTTTGTGGCAAACTCGTGGACTGGCTCCTCATATAACTTGCGTAGTTCGCGGTTGGCTCCAACAAAAGCAGTCCCGTTATCGGAATAAATGGTTTGTGGGTTACCTCGCCTTGCAATAAATCTCCTTAAACCCATTATGGCAGAATCTGTGCTTAAGCTTCCAACTACCTCGAGATGAACGGCTCGAACTGACAGGCAAGTGAATAGCGCCACGTAACGTTTCTCTGATCTTCTTCCGACAGCGACTGTTACTGGGCCGAAGTAGTCCAGGCCCACATGAGTGAAGGGCCGCACATGGTGAGCTAAGCGTTCTGGCGGAAGATCACCGACTGGTGGACATGATGGTGCATCTTTTCTTAGCTTGCATTGTAGGCAGGCCTTGAGCACGGATTTTACAGCCAATCGAAGACCAACAATATAAAACCGCTGCCGCAACTCACTGATAACTATGCCTTCGCCTGAATGCGCTGTTTTCTTATGGTGAAAGAGTATTATGAGCTTTGTGATGTAGTTCTTGCCATGTAGAATGATAGAATCTTTTTCGATGTCGACATCTTGAGCAGCAGTTATTCTGCCTCTGAGCCGAAGTAAGCCGTTATCGAGATACACCGAAAACTTTCTTAGTTTACTCATTTTATGGAGTGGGTTTCCTCCCATCAAAGCAGTGTACTCCTCTTCAAAGGACTCTAATTGCGAATAAATGAACAGATTACGTTCAGCTTGTTCTAGTATGCCTACCTCTATAAACGGGAATTTTGGAAGGGACACAGACACAGATTGCCCAGTACTCCGCAAAACTGGATTGGAGCGGTTTAAAAGTGCTCGAAATTGTTTCGCGCACTGTATCGCACGAGCAGTAGCTCGTAACAAACGCAACCATTCACTAAAATGGTTAGGCTTAGCTACTAGTGGCAAGATCAGTTTGTGAACATTAGTAACGGTTACTAGTTGCAAATCCGCTTGTTTGGTTTCAGATATTGCAGCTTTAATTTCGTCTGAGCCAAGCAGAGTGCTAGTAAATGGTTCTTTGGGCCATTGAGATGGAGAGTCGGTTAGAAACGATGGGCCAGAGAACCATCTTGAAGACATATCAAACGGCCTGTTAACACGCGTAGCGTCGTCCGCCACATTTAACGCAGTTGGTACATAGTGCCAGTCTTTTGAGTTGGTCAATTCTAAAATTTCACCAACTCTATGCCCCACGAATGCCTTAAATGTGTTGACGTCGCTACGTAACCACTTTAAAACAGTCAGACTGTCTGACCATAGATATACTTCGGATGGTTTCCGCTTATGTGCCTCTAAAATATATGAGGCGAAACGTGCCGCCATCAATGCGGCTTGTAATTCTAACCTCGGGATGGAAACAAGTTTCATTGGCGCAAGTCGGGCTTTACCACCTATTAAGCTCAGCAGCACGCCTCCATCAACGCAGCTGAAGCGCCAATAGGCGACACAGGAATATGCTAGTTCGCTGGCATCTCCAAAAACATGAAGCTGCACTGATTCGGCCTGTCGCTGAGCTAGGTAGTGGCGAGGAATAGATCCCGTCGACAGATTAATAAGTTCTTGGAACCAAGCGTTCCACTTGGCTGTCACCGTTGAGGGTAATTCTTGGTCCCAGGCAATTTTTGATTTCCAAGTTTCTTGGAAAATGACCCTGCCCTTAAGTACCACCGGCGTGAGGAACCCTAGGGGGTCATATATGCGCATTAAAAAAGCTAATATGGAACGCTTGGTTAGTCTAGTCGGTCGGTTCCCAAATGATGAGCGTATAAAGCCAAGTTTGTCATCACTTGGAGACCAAGAGACGCCCAATATACGGACAACTACAGAGGAAGCGTTGGGTGTGCATAAGTCTGACGGTATTGATGCAAGCGCTTCGGGTCGGTTTGAGACCCAAGACCTCATTTCCAGACACGCTTTAGAATGAACGCTCACAATGTCTGAGACTAATTGGGCCGCTTCATCAACCGAATCAACGCTGCCTAAATAGTCATCCATGTAATGGTCGTTGACTATTGCATCTGCTGCAGCAGGGTAAGTCGATCTATGTTCCTCAGCGTTGCGATTTTTCAGGTAAATTGCGGTAAACGGGCTGGAAGTGGCTCCAAAAATCATTGAAGACATTCGAAATTCCTTGAGCGGTTGTGAAGGATCGTCACGCCATAGAAACCTTTGTGCGTCACGATCTTCCAGCCTGATTTTTGTCTGAGGGAACATTTCACGAATGTCACCATTAAGACCCACTGCTCCCTCTCTGAATCTCATTAAAACGGAAAGAAGTGGCTGTAACAAATCTGGTCCAGAAAGAAGTAGTGAGTTTAAACTCACGTTCAAAGACATTGCTGCAGCATCGTGTACTACTCTAAGTTTGCGTTTTTGTGGATGGAGAACTCCAAAATGAGGAAGGTACCAGGTTATGCTGGACGTAGACCGCTCATTACATGGCTCTGCATATCCCTTTTGGATCATGGAATTGATGTTGTCACGGTAAGCGTCGGCATAAGCCTTGTCCCTTTTCATTTTATTCTCGAGACTGATAAAGCGAGAGTGAGCAAGATTGCGGCTGTCAGGCACATTATTAATATTAGCGCGCCACAATAACCCAGTTTCGAATCTACCAGAAGGCAATCGAGTGGTTGTCTCGTCCAAAATAGCAATTGCTCGTTTATCATTCTCGGTCAAATATTCTTTTTTAGAAATACCAATAGAGTCTACACGAAAATATTCTTTCAATTGATGGTCTAATGAATCGGCTTCATGAATGGTACTGCAGTGGTTAACAAACTCTACCGGAGAAGACTTCGATTTCGTAAATCCAAAAAGGACCCAACCAAGCGAAGTCAATGCTGCCACGGGCTGGGATTGACTACCTCGTCTAATTGAACAGGGCACTGTTAGGTGCCAGTTGTCAATCCCTATCAACAGCATTGGCTTTGCGTCATCATAGCTCACCTCTTCGACTATGTCGGTTAAATGATCGTAAGAACGTAAATCGTCTGATCTAATGGTCTGACTAGACAGATTAAGATTTGGAATTGAGCGAACGTTCTGTAACATGAAGGTGGATGTGCTATGACGACCTTGGATCTCAAGGGATACAAAGGTTGCCTCAGATTCTTGAGACATACCTCCCACACCGTTTACTCGAAGTAAAGTTCGCTTTCCGGTGGCACCAACAGCATTTGCCACTGAAGAGTCAACGAGGGTAGCTGTGGAACCATCATCAAGTAGTGCGTAAGTGTTTACCGTCCCTTTAGGACCTGACACTTTAACTGGCAGTACTTTTAGAAGAGGACGTCGTGATATGGCTGGAGTAACGCTGTGGGTAACGATGGCAGTAAGATCGTCATTGGCGACCGCAGCGCCAGCAATGTCCGCATGATGAAGTGCGTTGACAGTCTGCGTTGGTTCCTTGTGAAGTAATGAATGATGACTTCCCTTGTTACGACAGTTATCATTTTCGCAAACAAACTTCTTACATTTGCGATAAAAATGAGTCCCTTTAGTAAAACATTTATGGCATACCTTTTTTGAAGTTACCCATTCCCATCTATCATCTATGGAAATCGTTTGAAAGTCTTTGCAATCGACTACTAAATGACCAATTTTACTACAGAATAGGCAAACTTTTTTTATAGGCAACGATGACTCTATGGTTGCGCGATAGTTGGCAGATTTGGATTCCGTAGTGACGTGACACCTGACAGACTTGATATTTGTGTCACGTTTGGTAGGTTCGTGCACAAAATCGTATTTTGATTTTAAGTTGGCCTCATGCACGAGAAATTCTGACAACAACTCTAATCTAAAAAACTTTTAATGGCTCTCTAACGTATGCAAAGTCCGTCCATCGAGATCGCAGCGAAATCGTTAATTTCCCGACGATCTCATTTGTTAGTTCGGGCGACGCCATGTACTCTGGCACATTGAGCAATCGAACTATCTCAACGCAATGACGAACTCTACACGCGAAAGCATTAATTTCTGTCGAGCTCTCGAGGTTGGATATCTTAGGTAAAGCACGAACAGCCGATAGTTCTGCTAAAATAATGCGTTCCGGCCTGGCAAACTCAACCTCTAGGGCCCGCATTACTTCAAGGGGATCGCAAGCGGCTGCTAATAGAACTGCTACAGCGTTGCGTGCGGCTCCTCTTAAAGCTGAACCAATTCTAATTAAGTTCTCCGTTGGCGAGTACGACGAACTAGTATTTTGATACATTCTTTTGAAAATGAGCCAGTCCGTCGCCTGACCGTCGAAGATAGGCAAAGCGACACTCACTCTGGGGGTCCGCGACGCTCCGGAGACAGCAACCTCAGCAATCGCTTCAGCTAGGCGTAAAGTGTCGGATTTCGAACTATTCTTATTAATGTTACAACAATTAAACATGTGTGGTTGTGTACCTAACTTATGTGAATTGTTAAGTGTATGGTCTTGAACACCTGGGTTGACAGGCATCCGCTCGCAGTCTTGCACTTCCATACGCAACCCCCCGGGGGTTGGATGTGGTACGGCGGCAAGGTACGTGCCAGCGCTGTTGACGTGTGAATGCACACGCGCGCCTCCAGCAGTCGAGGCTGGGGCGGTGACAGTGAGTGTGCCACCTTGGGGCGCCGTCGTTATTATGGGTGCACTGTACACATAAGGCAAACAATTAATAGGTGCAGGTAATGAATAAGGCAAGGCGGCGCTTACGTAGGGCAGTGAAGTGGTGTCACATGGGTTAGGAGTTTGAAGCACGTGACAGTCCGGTTCCCGTTGCTGTAACGCGGGTAAGGCGACGTCTGAAGGCGCCACAACCATCACACCCCGAATGTGGCTCTGAAGGCACGGGCAAGGTGACGGATGCGTGCAACGTCGTATGTACTTGCGGCGTCGTAGCATGTAAAGCAATCGGATTACTATTCACAGAATCATTACGGTCTAGCCACTCACCAACAACCGATCGAAAACTAGATCGCCGGCTACCTCCGGCCTCTGCCTCCAATGCGGCAATTCTAGCACGGTGTTCTGCTTCTGCAACGGTTCGCTCTGCGGCGAGCGCGCGCTCCCGTCCGGCGTTCTCCATGTCCGTAATGCGCCGGAGATGCTCCGCCTCTGCGGCGAGGATGCGGGCTTGGATAGTCGATGATGACGATTTTGTAGACACCGATTGATCACTTTTTTCACTACACTGCTTCTTAGCCTTGCTTCTTGTTAGCATTTTAATCACTTTTACTTCTGACACCAAAAATGTGAGGAAAACAATGTTTCTAGTTTTATAGTTTTATTTATCCTGACATTGTCAATAGAACAAATATATTAAAAAAAAGTAAAATTCTATATTTAAACAAATAGGTCGAAAGAGTTTGCGACACGGGTGAAATTACCGATTTCCCCTCGAACTATTATCTCGGATGATATGGGTAACTTTCCACCCTTGGTTATCAATCTACTATTGTAATGCAATGTTTAAATAAGTGAAATTGAAATTTAATTGAAATCGCGTACCAAAATATTCGCCTTTGCATTTACGCACTTTAAAAAATACAACATATTATGTACTTTAGTTTCCTGTTAACCTTGGTGGTCCCCAGTCACAATTATTATTCGCACTAAATATATATACGTTGCGTAAACAGGCAGTGTGATGAACAGCTGTACTAATTTACCTAAAACATTAAATGAAATATAGGATTTGAAAAGAATTTGATGTGGTTTTATTTGTGCGGTTGTGCGTGTATGTGGCGGTCGGTCATAAAATCCGTCAGATCACGAAATTTCTAGGCATATCGTGAAATGGCGCCATTTCATGAATTGGCTGGGTCATCCGCCATATAAAGCCATATCCTTGCCATATCGTACAAAACTCACCGTTTACGATTTGCCTAGTGACGTTTAGGCAGATCATGAAATTCCTAGGCATATCATGAAACGCCGCGATTTCATGTTTTGGCCAGTTTAGGCAGATCATGAAATTCCTAGGCATATCATGAAACTCTGCCATATCAGTTCTGCCACTTCGCTGGCCGCTGCCGCGGCACGCTCGCTTCGCTCACTTGGCTCGTGTGTTGTAGTCACGATTTATACTAACCAAACCACTCCTCGCTTCGCTCGTCGTACCTAAATTTTTTGGCGGATTTTACGATCGTCCAGATGACGAAACCCTTAGGCACATCATGAAATGGCGCCATTTCATGATATCTCTAAAAGTTGGCCAGGCATATCACGATGTGAAACAATACAGCAGATCGATTAGAGCAACGAATTCGTCGATATTCTTAGCTTTATACCGGGCACATCGTGATATGCCGAAAAAAATAAAAATTTAGGTACGACAAGCGAACGAGGAGTGGTTAGTATGAATCTTGACTACAACGCACAACCCAAATAAGCGAGGGGAGCGTGCCGCGGCAACCGGCGAAGTGCCAGAAGCGATGTGGCGGCGTTTCATGATATGCGTAGGAATTTCATGATCTGCCTAAACGTCATTAGGCAAATCGTAAACGGTGAGTTTTGAATGATATGTCGGATGTCCCTTAGCCAATTCATGGAATGGCGCCATTCACGATATGCCTAGGAACTTCGTGATCTGCCAAAAATTAAATAAGTATTTCATTTCATGTTTTAAATAAATACAGCTGTTAAAATATTTAGCGACGAGACAATATATATATACATATTTAGTGCGTAGTGAGCCACAATCTTGCTCCTTCGGTACTAAGATTAATACCTCTGCAAAGTAACGCCAGAATCAATCATAATACTAAAGTTTTGACATGTCGCACTCCTTGTTAATAGCGTTGTTCTTATTGTTTTTTCCAAAATGCTGGGCGAGTTTTAATACTTTGAACGTGCTTTCCGATATATCAACACGACCAATTGTGAATGATTTGGTCGAAGCTCCAAATTTTATTGCACTGGCTGCAGAAAATGGCTTCAGAGCAGAAAAGCATGACGTTGTAACTGAAGACGGGTATATATTGACCATGCACAGAATACTGCCCGGGGAGAACTGTGCTAGAAAAAAACCGGTGCTGCTAATGCATGGGTTACTTCAAGCATCCGATGACATGATATCCGCAGGACCGTTTGCTCCAGGGTTTGTTTTAGCGGAGCAATGCTACGACGTCTGGTGTGGCAACGTACGGGGCAACAGCAACTCCCTAAGGCACACCAGTCTCAACCCCCGAAAAAGACTTGGAATTCTGGAAGTTTTCTTTCGACGACATGGGCTTGTACGACATTCCAGCCATGGTGGACTACGTTTTGAAACAAACTAGCGTGAAAAAGCTTATATACATAGGTTTCTCGCAAGGCGGTGGAACCTTTTTCATCATGAACTCTGAGAAACCCGAGTACGCAGAAAAAATTGGCCTTTTCATCGGACTGTCTCCGTCTACGAGAAATCTTTACTCAAAATCACTCGTGTTTAGGGGATTATTAGCTTTTCAAACTTTCCGAGCTGAATTAGAAACGGTTGGTATATGGGAGATAGGACGTCGAGGGTCTCCTGCAATAGGAGCACTAAATGTTCTCTGTCAAAATAAACTGGTGGCAGCTATATTGTGCGAGGCTATTACAATTGCGTTAGATGCTCCACATTTAGAATCTATCACGCCAGAGATTGAACGGAGAATCTGGAAGTATTTTCCAGCAGGAACTTCAGTTACAAATTTTGAAAAGTTTGGGCAAGCGTTGGAGAGTGAGAAGTTTCTGAAGATGGATCATGGTCCAGAGAAAAACCAAGAACTTTACGGAAGTACCAAACCACCGGAGTACAATTTTGAGGCAAGTACCGTCCCAACTGTAATATTTCATGGTTTATCCGACCACATAGTTGATACAAAAGATGTCGAATGGTTCCTACCAAAGTTGCCAAACGTGTTGGACTATATACAAGTAGAAGATCCATTATGGAATCATCTTGACATGACATACAGCCGTTTCTGGAATGAAACAATATTTAGACCCATGAAGAAATATATGGCTCAATACGACTCTATATAGTATAAAATGAACTATTTGTAATTTATTGCACATATCTGCATCCACAAGACAGCTAAGTCAGTGTGTCGCGTATGTGCGGATGAGATTTAAGTCTGTGTTAGAGTGCTTATCCAAATAAATTGTATTAAAAGGCGATTATTCGAGGGTTTCAACCGTCTCATTTTTCTGGACACTTCTGTAAAAATGGCCGAAGATTCTGATACAGTTTTTTAGTTATCTGGTAGGAAGGAACACAGGAACTCTGACGAATAATCGTAAAAACGACGTCAAAATCTACAGCCAATTCGTAAAAAATGAGACCAGATGAATGAGGCGGTTCGCTCGAATAAACTATTATTATAATATTGTAAATTGATGGGTCCTACGTACAAGGGCTTAAGTGTAAAATCATTACTTTACAGGACGGGCTTTCAAAGTCAAAAACTGTCGTAACTCAGAGACGGTGTATCCGAGACTTCTAAAATTTGGCACACTAGCTAATAGTACTCTGTCCTTCAACCACAACGAATACAATTTTAATAAAATATTTTTTCATTACAAGTTATTGTACGTAACGCCCATATAAGTGTATTTCCGGGAAATAGACTTGTGTTCAAAAATACAGTAAAAATATGTATGTTGGCTCATATACGCGTTCAACTTTAAAATCTTTGGTACAGTCACCAGCACCAATATCTGACACAACAAGCATGCGTAAATATCTGATACGACTCTATTTCTAGGGCCAAAAGGACATATATTTTTGCATGCTCCGCTGTGGCAGATATTAATGCTGGTGACTGTAGGTACGTTACCAAAGATACTTAGAGATTTTTTTTTAAAGTTATACAATCACATTACGATGTAGCATCGGGGTAGCGACGTTCCGCTTGTCGTACAAGGACGTAAATGGCAGTTATGCCCACAGATAAAAAAAAATCGCTCCGGGATTTACTGCGTATAAGTATCAAACGTACGTTTAGCCCTTCTACGCTAAAATTGCATCTAGTTCGGCCATTTTACTCCAATGAACTCGAAAAATAATTAAATAACAGTGTTTTTTAATCCACTATTGTAAATCCTTCCTTCGTCCTTATACATAGGACCCATCGAAATCTGTTTAAAAAATATATACCTCGTTGAGTTTCTTGCCGGATTCTTCTCAACAGAGGCTTTTCCGAACCGGTGGTAGATTTTTTTGATATTCATAAGTGCTTGTTATAACCTAAATTAAATAAAGATACTTTGACTTTGACTTTGAAATAGACTTACACTTAAAACATAGACCTGTATCAGTGGCGGGGGTAATGAAATCTATCGCAGCGCTCATAGTGGCCAAAAGAAGAAATAATCTAGGCTCCATCATCTGTCATACTCATATCAATGTGTCATTAACAAAGCAATTTCTATAGACTTTAACTACCTAATTTTAGTAATAGATGTTTGTGTTATGATGCGAGCTTGAATTATTGAACACTGTCCCTGTTTTGTTCTTAATTCCTCTACATCTCGGACATGTCCAGCAGCAATTTTCCTTATCAACGGTTTGTGGTTGAAATTTTATATTGAGTGATACTCACAAAACCGGTCTTCAAAATGATACTCATTTTGATCTGAAAACGATATTTAATTTATTACTAGCGATATAAGAACAATTATATAATATTCAAAGAAACCAATAAGATAGCTTTATCTTTCGTTTTACAGTAAAAGTGCAACTAAACATGAAGTAAACAAACCCTGACACAACGAAAAGAACACACTTTTTGAATAAATTGTACTTACCTCATTTAATTTTAATGACCAAAATTAATTCACAACCTTTGTCCGTTTGAGAGCCACACTTAAAACCTCACGCAACAGTGGCGCCATCTAGTATGACAAAAAACGATAGCCCTCATTGGGTAAAAGTTAAGTTTGTAGTCGATAATGAAATGCAATCCATTCAACGACCGCATCAAATATAATTAGCTAAAATGAATGACAAGATAATGAGAATTCATATTCTAATAGTTTGTTTTACCATAAAGTTTAACGGACCTGTTTCAAATCGTTTTCGTTCCAAATCTCACAAGATTATGCCAGCTGGCTTTCGAGTATGATGGGAAAATGCACTTCGAAATGCTCATTTACATTCAGGTAATAAAAGATGCCAATGTCTCGATTAGCAGTTTTTACCCAACTGTCCGAAGGAGGATTATGTTTTTCGAGCGCCCCTTATTAATGTATGTCTTTCTTTGGTCGTCTCTTCAGTCTAACGACTAAACTAGACGGATTTTAACATATATGATTATATCATTAGACATATCATTAGATTCGTCGTAACTGACGGAGTGACATAGAATATTATTATAATATTTCAATATAACGTCCACGTAAACAAATTATGGCGGGAAAATAAAAATTAAACTATTGTAACAATATGGGTATTAAATGAAAGGTAATAAGCAGTGATCGTATAATCGGATGCATATTTACCTAAAGTTTAGGTGTTGGTTAATATGGAATGCACTTTGCAATCTAAAAAATCCCGCGATTCTGGGATCGCAAAATTCAGTGTTTCGACTATAGGAACTTTGCTTATTTGAGATTTACCTATCTAATGTTAAAAGTACAATAAGAAATATAGTTTCTGAAAAAATAAATTATTCGATTGGTGGCAAAAATATGGTTATGTTAGGACCGTTAGCCACGACACGACCGTATATGCATCCATATAGATCATCATCATCATGATGATTAAGAAGCCGCTTCCATAATTTTATAGCTAAAAATAAACTTTAGGTAAATATGCATCCGATTATCCGATCACTGGTAATAAGCCCGTTGGGCGAGTACAAGTGGCGAGTTGTCGTTTGTTGTGGCGTTCTAAGGAGGAAGCTGTGTTCAGCAGTGGACGTCTTCCGGCTGATGATGATGATGATGATGAGGCCATTCTAAGCTTAAACACAGCATATATGCTTGTCCCTCAGATGTAAGTGTTTTTTTTTTTATTCGACTGGATAGCAAACGAGCAAGTGGGTCTCCTGATGGTAAGAGATCACCACCGCCATAGACACTGCAACTCCAGGGGTATTGCAGATGCGTTGCCAACATAGAGGCCTAAGATGGGATACCTCAAGTGCCAGTAATTTCACCGGCTGTCTTACTCTCCACGCCGAAACACAACAGTGCAAGTGCACTGCTGGTTCACGGCAGGATTAGCGAGCAAGATGGTGGTAGCAATCCGGGCGGACCTTGCACCTACCACCTGCAAACAACCACCTGTAAACAAGCTTCACATTTTTTCAATTAAATTTAATTAACTTTCCTTACATAGGTAAAGTAAACCAAGCTTACGATTAAAAAAATGTCACAACATTTCATATTAGAGCCCTCCGGCAACGTATCGTTTTTAGGATTTAAAATAAAAAGGAGATCACGCTTTTTTTTTCGTTAATCCTCGCCTCGGTTCCAAACAATTAAAGCTATCCGCTTAAACCTCCAACAACTTGCAGTACCGTCTACAAAAAAGGGAATTTAATAAGAATTTGAACACTGTTTTATACTTGAGTCCAGAATCAGGCGAACCAACTTGACAGTTCATTTCACACAAATAGAAATGTGCCTACATTTTTGAGCCGTTTGGGTAGAAACCCATGGGTCCTTGGGGTTTGAGTGCTGTTAATATTTTTAAATCACTGTCGTCCAAATTGATTACGGCTTCGGGTGACCAGAGGGCTGGCTTTTTCTTAGCACAAAGATTAAGCATTGCCATACAGCGTGGTAATGCTGCCAGCCTTCTGGGCACCTTACCACCTGGCAGTGATTTTGGGCAACTTTTTTATTTATAATTTTAGTTTGTATGTAGTTTTAGTTACCTTTATTTTGTTTTATATTATACAGGCATTTCTTCGAATGTAATAAATAAGCATTCTTTATAAAAAAAAAAAAAAAAAATTAAATAAACTAAACTAATAGAAATAGAAATATAGAAATAGAAAATATTTATTCGCTATTCGCACAAAACATAATAAAAATACATTAAAAAAGAAAAGAAAAAAAACAACAATATGCGAAATCGCGAAGCGTCCCAGCTCAGCTCACGGCCAACACTATGTCTTCCGCTGTGACCGCTTGGCGACTTCACGGAAGCTTCACGGAAATGTTGCAACGGTTACACTAGTATTGTAATATCGATATAAAAAAAATTTTTGAACATCGGTAAGGACGCCATACGCCCTTTTCTTTGATTTCATTTCATACGAGTATGTCATTCGACTTAACTGCCTTCAGCTTGCTTGGAACTATTTCCGTTATTGTGAAATTTTCGTAACGTTATTTTGTTGTTATTCTTTTTGTCATTTACAGGCCTAAAGCTTTGATAATAAAGTCCAAAAGTGACAAAAATTCACCTTCCGCGTGTACACAAGGTTATGTAGACAAATTTGTATCAACATAATTCCTTTGCCTATTTTTTTGCTATGTCTGGTAACATTTTCAGTTGTCAATCCAGTTCGCTTACTTTTGGACTCGGGTATAGAATTGGACGGACCCATCAGGGGGGCTACTAGAAAATTCATAAATCGAAGTTCGTATGGTACCGTCCGACCATTGGTTCATCAAAGACGTTTTATATCAAATAAATACTGCACCTTTATGGACTTAATTAGTTTGCGTCAAATTAATGACATGTAAACTTCGGATATCTACAAAGAGCTGGCCCAACTACTAGAAAAAGGATAGTTCCCTCTTTTTCCTAAAGATGCTATCGATGCAAATTAAAGTTTTTGGGGGTTTCAACAACCCTTTATATACTAGCTTTTGCCCGCGGCTTCGCCCGCGTGGTATTCGGTTCCCTCGGGAACTGTGCATTTTTCCGGGATAAAAACTAGCCTATGTCACTCTCGGGTCCATAAACTATCTCTATGCCAAAAATCACGTCGATCCGTCGCTCCGTTACGGCGTGACAGACGGACAAACATACACACAAACACACACTTTCGCATTTATAATATTAGTATGGATTATCATCTAAATGCGTCCATACTCTATTGCACGTGGACAGGACTGACAAGCGTCACCATAACGTCACATAAGTAGTGTGTGACAACGCTCTCGCTCTACGATGCCGAAATTAGCCGAGCCTCTTTCCAAAGACCGATGTGCAATCTCTATGGCCGGGTACTGTACTGGGGTGTTCAGTATCACTAACAAACCCTTGTTTATAAATGACCCGTGTACCTTATTGTTTACGTTTGAAGATTGTTCTAATCCAAAGAATATACTAAGCTGGTATACCCAGCAGGTAAATCAGGACTGGCCAAATTCTTAAACAATAGCCGGCCTGTGTTGCCAACTCTACTAGAGCCGTGGGAATTAATTTCGTATGTAAAAAGTGGAGCGACGCGGCTTACTTCAGTATTAAGTAGGCGTCAGGAATCTACCCGAGTGTCCCGGTAATGGTTTGGGATTTGGAGTTCCCTGGAAAGAACAAAAGATTTAAATAAAAAACCCGGTTAAGGGGCTACCCGAGATTTTCATCGATTTTTGACAAGTTTTGAATCGTATCTCCTACTTTTGCACTACAGATAGAATTATAAGTCAAACGGCTATCGGTTCTCCAATCATTTATCTCCATTTTTATCTACCGGATTTTGAAAAAAATTAATACTTAATTTTGTATGATTTTTTTAAATGTTGTCTGAAAAACACTTATTTCGTATCTCTATTGACGTGAAAGATCTAACATATACGAAATCTACATATTTGGATTTGTCTTTGACGTCTCTAAAAACTGGTCGAGGGTTTTCATTTGAAACTAATTAACACAAAAGTTATGGCCAGAAAACCAGTTTTTTGGCCTAAAATTGTTCAACTTTGATGCCTAATATCTCGAAGACAATGAACTTTGAAGTAAATATGGGATACTATATTGCTTAAAGCCGTTGTTGTTAATATAATAAGCTACAAAAAACATTAGAAAACTAAGGAATTCAGATCGAAGGTCATTGGGGCATGGGATCCCCTTAAGTGCGAATCGGACTCATGCACCCGGAAAAGTAATGTCTGCAATGCATCCGGGTGCATCAATAAAATCCACGGAGTAAGAGTCCATGGACGCCACAGATTGGTTATCTTTAGTTGGTCCGCATGACCATTTATGTAAATCATCATCATCCTCATATCAGCCGAGGACGTCCACTGCTGGTCATAGATGTCCCCCGAAGACCTCCAGGTCCAGTGGCTTTGGTTGGAAGTGACCGTCATCTGCCGTGAACCAGCACCTTGTGCAAGGTCCGTCCGGATTGCTACCACCATCTTGCTCGCTAATCCGGCGTGAAGCAGCAGTGCTTGCACGTTGTGTTTCGGCGTGGAGAGTAAGACATCCGGTGAAATTACTGGCACGTGAGGTATCCCATCTTAGGCCTCTAGGTTGGCAACACGTCTGCAATACCCCTGGTGTTGCAGATGTTTATGGGCGGTGGTGATCTCTTACCATCAGGAGACCCACTTGCTCGTTTGCCATCCAGTCCCGGACCCCGGGAACCCGGGACCTCAAGCTTCGTAGTCAGGTCCTCTAACCACTTGACCGGATGGTCATCAAATACACCGGTAACCAGGCGACCAGCACTCGCAAGGAGTATTTCAGTAAACCAAACATTACAGACGTCGAGAGCATTGTTTACGGTCCATTTGTGATGCTTACTGGAAACAATCTTTTTATTTTCTTTGTATTGATAAAAGTTTTCTTATGATGAGGATTTTACATCGGGTGTCAATACGTCACGTGGCTTCGCGTGTTTAGTAAGTATGTTTTCTATCTTTAGTAGTGTGTTTTTCATGCTAAAGTAAAGATAAATCTCGTCACCTCGTTACCCTGTGGGTGCAAGGAACACTTAATTCTTTACGATACCAACTCCTATTAAGGATATTATTAACAGACGATGCGAGGCAAATTGAATCTTCAGATATGAAGAAGTACATGTAAAGACTATAATTATGGTGAAATTTTATCGGTTGATCATTTAAAAAAATTGGGATGATTTCGATCGATATTCACTTACTGCAGTTTATGTTTTTTATTAAACGTTTGTTATAAGTAACTAGAGTTTACCCGCGGCTTCGCACGCGCAATCTATTCCATCTGGTAGTTACAATTGAAATTCTGGGATTTTATAAAATTCCCATGGGAATCCCCAAAATTTATATCGTGGCCTTCATTGAGGCTGTGTTAAGAACAACTGTTCAAAATTTCAACTCTTAACCCAGCGGTTGAAATTTCAAAATATTATCCCTATCCCGTGGGAAAATCGAGATAAAAAGTAGCCTACGTGCTATTCCAGATGCTCAGCTATCTACATAACTCATCCAAATCCGTTCAGCCGTTTTGAAGTTGTGAAGGAGTAACAAACACACACACACACACACACACACAATCTAAATAAATAAATAAAACCTTTTCACTACTCATGCTCTAAAAGTAGGTCAATATAGCCTTACGAGGTGGGAGTAAGTTAGTACTTTAGTCCCTAGGGAGTAAAAGTAAGTAATTTTTTTTATTTAGTTCGAGTGACTTAGATAAACTCAAACAGCCAGTTCTTGCTTTTTGGCATAAAATAAGATTGTGTGGACCATTTTCATAACGAAAATGTTACGTTCTTAGTCTACGTGGTCTTAGTTCTATGATTTTTCCGCATAGAAGGTGGTACCATTCTATTTATTCCAGATTGTGTATGGACTTTTCGCCGATGCGATTTTGTTATATCTGTGTCTGATTGGAAAAAATATACTTACCGCGATAACTTTCAAATTTTT
Source organism: Choristoneura fumiferana (assembly GCF_025370935.1). Lineage (NCBI taxonomy): Eukaryota > Metazoa > Arthropoda > Insecta > Lepidoptera > Tortricidae > Choristoneura > Choristoneura fumiferana. Next base: position 8,893,107 of record NC_133477.1, read on the forward strand.
GTAGAACGTAAATCATAAACGATTAAAATAAATTGATTATTTTCACAATGTCGTCAAGTGATAGTAAAAAAATTATGATGTCGAGCAAAGAGCAAAAGACATAATTGATAATCTTTTGCCGCCGAAATCTAGAAAGATTTATTTAAAAACCTATGAAAGTTTTATGGACTGGAGGAATAGAAACGCGTTAATTCTTTCACAGAATAGAGTTTTCACTTCGAGACTAAAAGTCAATATAAACCCTCGGATAAATGGACACCTTCGCTAAAGCTCGGGTGGCTAACCACCTCAGGTATTATATATTGGCTTATTTTAGTCCCTCGATAAAAAATATACTATTATTGCCACAACTCAAAATTAGGCACTGATAAATAAACTTTGTGGGAGAAACAAAAAGTTGGGACAATGGGTCCCCAGTCTCAGCATATGCTGGGCTTGGTTGGCCGGCGCTGGTTTTCAGACTGGTCCCTGTAAATCTGAGGCCACCTGGTAACTACAACCCAAGCCCTCTCGTTCTGAGAAGAGGCCTACTGTGGGACGTATGTGGCCAAGATGAAAGAAAGAAAGAAATAAAATAATTTATTTATAACAGCAATGACACATAATTAGTAAAAATAACAATAAGAAATGTTGCCGCTATAAAAAGGTCCCGGCTCAGCATATCGCTGTTTGAAAACCAGCACTGGTCTTTCGCCGGCCACAGGAGAGTGGAATTACGGAAAGTCACACAAAACAAAAGATGATGATGATGAACACTGAAACCTAAGCAAACATCGCTGGCTAGATGTCGCCAAACAACTTTCCCCTTCTGTCAATTAGGTCACTCCAGCATGGCCGGTCAAACAGTTAAGTTTAATTGTTTATTAATCACTATACTGAACTGTCTGAGTTAGGGCCAGAGGCGTTATCAGGCAATTAACTTGGCCTAACTTGCCAACTCGCCAAGTTCAAATTAAGTTGGCCAAGTTTGATATATTTATGTCGTGCCGGTCAGTCGTCTCGTAATATTTGAGATGAGCTAAAAATTAACAAAAAATACGCTACATCACGTACGTTACGTACCACGCGTGGGTGTGTCGCCACGGGGTATGCGAGGATTTATCATCATCATCATCTCAGCCGTAGGACGTCCACTGTTGGACATAGGCCTCCGCCATAAACTTCCAGTTGTTTCGGTTGGAAGCGGCTTGCATCCACCGTGAACTCGCTGTTTAACCAGATCATCCGTCCATCTCGTTGGTGGCGTCCTACGCTGCGCTTGCCGATCCGCGATCTTCTTTTCAGCCCCAACAGCCACCCGTTCTCGTGCTATGTGGCCTGCCTACTTCTTATCATGCCGTCTCGCTGACGCTATTATTTAATACAAGAGTGAGAGGAACAGGCAGTACTTCTTCGATTTTCGAATTTCTTAGTAGCCCCCTCCCCCCCCACTTCGAAACACATAAACGTCACGATGATAATAAAGGTTCTATCTAGGCTCTAGGAATCAAATTATTTGACTCGGTGCTACCAGAAATTATCTCTTTGATTCCATTGAAACTCGTCGATACCGTCAAAGGCTAAAGTATCAGACATGAGGAAAGCCGGCTCGCGAAGCTAGTGTTATATAATCCCAGATAATCCGTTTGTTTGTTAATCCGGTACGGGCTTTGCGTGACCGGATCAAAGTGGTTTTAATCCCGGATAAGTTCCCGGCACATCGGGCGACCTGTTGATTCCGTAAGTGTTTTATTCATATTTTAATGTGAATTTGAAGTTTTTTTTGGGTTCTGTGCCGCAATTGGAAAAAACGGAACCTTTAAGAACGTTTTCAGATTATTCTATCTGATATCGGTATCGGACGACGATGGTCGACACCGACACCCGATAGCCGACACCATTGTGCTGTTTTCACGTAAGTATTTCCGACAAAATTGTTCCGATACGGCCATTTGCTCGATAGCCTAGTGCACACACACAGAGACAATTTAGATAGGTACACGTATAGCAAAAAGCTTTACATAGTCTCTGTGTATATGTCGGCGGCCGATCGTAAAATCCGCCAGATCACGAAATTCCTAGGCATATCGTGAAACGCCGCCATTTCATGAATTGGCTAAGGGACATCCGCCATATCGTTCAAAACTCACCGTTTAGCGATTTGCCTAGTGACGTTTAGGCAGATTATGAAATTCCTAGGCATATCATGAAGCGCCGCCATTTCATGATTTGGCCAGTTTAGGCAGATATGAAATTCCTAGGCATATCATGAAACGCCGCCATATCGGTTCTGGCACTTCGCCGGCCGCTGCCGCGGCACGCTCGCTTCGCTCGCTCGGCTCGTGCGTCGTGATCACAATTTACTAACCATTTTCTGTACTGCTTGCTATGTGTTGGTGTGCAATAAAGAGTTATTGTACTGTATTGTATTGTATAGCACACATAGATCTAAACATTGTCGTCCGACAGCCCGTAGGTGTCCGATGGAGCCGCCATTATATCGGTGTCGGCTCCGATATCCGATATATCGGGCCAGACAATGTGAAAGACAGGTAAGTACATATTTCATTCATTTTACTTGACCCTGATATTGTATCGGCGTCCGATACCGATATCGGATCGGATAATCTGAAATGTTCTTAAGGTCTCTACCTACTACACCGTATCAGCCATGACCGTACTAGGAACGTGTCAGGAACGATATGTCAAGCTTAAACATGGCACGCGACGGCGGCGGTTGGTTAGGAAACGTGCTAGTGGGCATAGTCTCATACTTTTCAATACAAAGAATATATTTTTCACTTCTCATGCTCTTAAAATGTTACTTTACTCTCTGCATATCGGGACGTATGTTCCTTTTGAGGGTTCCAGAGCCAAAATGGCAACAACGGAACCCTTATAGTTTCGCCATGTCTGTCTGTCTATCTCTTCTGTTCGGGTGGCGAAACATCTCGAGTCATTATGGCTTGTTTTAGTCCCTTGTTGATCAATCTGCTATTTGTTCGACACGTTGCTATTACGACTATGGGATAGGGTGTAAGGTTAGAGACTGTCTTAAGTTCACTTTGCTGTCTGTCTGTCCGTCTGACGGGATTCGGATCCGAATCTCCAGTGTGCCACGTGCGTGGCAGAACTAAATTCTGGTAACTGTTTGTGTTTTTTTTTAATTATTATGAGAGGGGGGGAGAAAACTAGCAAGCGGGTTATCTGGATCTGAAATTATCAACACCGGCTATAAATAACATCTACTCAAGGAGAGTCATTGGCCTGTTGCCGGCCTTTTATGAAAGTATAAGCCCTTTTCTTAGCCATAAGTACTAATATTATAAATGAGAAAGTGTGTGTGTTTGTGTGTTTGTTCACGTCGAAACGGAGCAACGGATCGACGTGATTTTTGGCATAGAGATAGTTTATGGGCCAGAGAGTGACATAGGCTACTTTTTATCCCGGAAAAATGCACAGTTCCCGAGGGAACAGCGCGCGATAACCGAATTCCACCCGGGCGAAGCCGCGGGCGAACGCTGTTCTATCTATCTATATAAAAAAAATAAAAGGGTCATGGGTTCAAACCCCGGCTCGCACTTCTGAGTTTTTCGAAATTCGTCTGCGGAATTTCATTTGAAATTTACCACGAGCTTTGCGGTGAAGGAAAACATCGTGAGGACACTGCACAAACCTGCGAAGCAATTCAATGGTGAGTGTGAGTGAAGTTCCCAAACCGCACTGGAGCCGCGTGGGAACTATGGCCCAAAGCCCTCTTGTTCTGAGAGGAGGTCTGTGCCCAGCTGCAGCAGTGGGACATATTATTATATAGGCTGGGATGGTAGAGGTATAATTATGTCTGTGTCTAGCAGCGGTCGATTAAATTCTATTTATTATTATGATTGGTTATTTATTTGGAGTGTTCTTGTATTTCTATTTCAACTCCAAATTTGTTACTTTTACGGTCATCCCGTAAAACCATATCGTAAATACAAACTGAGACATGGATGCACAGAAAAAACAGAAAAAGAGACCAACGCAGGGAATCGAACCCAGGTTCTCGGCATTCCGTGCTGCGTGCCATACCCCTACACTACCACTTCTGTGCTGACATGTCTCAGTTTTTTATTTTCGATCTATTTATTATTCCTGAGATTCGGCTATTTCCACGAATTATTCTTCGTGTTTCAGACGAATACCTCATTGAGTTTCTTGCCGGATTATTCTCAACAGAGGTTTTTCCAAACCGGTGGTAGATTTTATTCTGACATTCATAAGTGCTTTAGCCTAATTTGGATAAAGATATTTTGACTTTGACTTTGGATATTTCGTTTCTGATCCGTTCAGTAGTTTCAGCGTGACGATACTCGAACATTCGCATTTACAATATTAGTAGGATGTAGGGTAATAAAATAAGATCTCAAACTAAGTACCTTCTTTCCGTAACAAGAACGTCACAAGGCCGGACGAGACAAAAGGTATAAACCGGACCGGACAAGTGCTAATCGAGCTCGCGCAGTGAGGGTTCTGTACACGGTCAGAGACAAAAATAAAAAAATATCATGGGACACTTGACACCAATTGACCTAGTCTCAAACAAAGCAAAGCTTGTACTATGGATACTAGGCAACGGATAAACATACTTAAATTAAACATCCAAGACCCGAGAACAATTACAAACATTCGTATTATTCATATAAATATCTACCCCGGCCGAGAATCGAACCCGGTACCTCAAGCTGCGTAATCAGGTTCTCTAAACACTAGGCTATCCGGTCGTCGTCAATACCACATCATACCTATTTTACCTACATCAAGTGTAAAATATGAACTTATTCAAGTTTCAAAACCAAGTACCACAGAACCTTCATCCCAGCCTATATATGTCCCACTGCTGGGCACAGGCCTCCTCTCAGAACAAGAGGGCAGAACCTTATTCCGACGCAATAAGGCCGTAGTAACATTTTTGGAAGCCGTGGTGGCCTAGTGGTTTGACCTGTCGCCTCTCAAGCAGAGGGTCGTGGGTTCAAACCCCGGCTCGCACCTCTGAGTTTTTTCGAAAATCATGTGCGGAGTTACATTTGAAATTTACCACGAGCTTTGCGGTGAAGGAAAACATCGTGAGGAAACCTGCACAAACCTGCGAAGCAATTCAATGGTGTGTGTGAAGTTCCCAATCCGCACTGGGCCCGCGTGGGAACTATGGCCCAAGCCCTCTTGTTCTGAGAGGAGGCCTGTGCCCAGCAGTGGGACGTATCTAGGCTGAATGATGATGATGAACATATTTTTTGAGTGCTTCGAATAGATCCGTACTTATTAAGTACTGCGCTTGACTTTACCAACCAGCACAACGTCAGCGTTAGACAAAACCCAGGACCTATATTACGAAGTGCAAAACTCGAACTTCGTATGTTGCCGTCCCGCTGACGCTTATGTCATTTAGACGCGAGTGAAAGGGACGGTGCGATACGAAATTCGATTTTCAAGTTTCGTACTAGCCCCTCAGGTCACGTACATATTCAACCCTTTCGAATTCGATACCCTTCCAGTACGGAACCCTAAAAGGGGGACAGATAAATCCTTTCGTTTAGTTGTGTAAGCCTTCACGGATATCGTAAATTCTTCAGGCGCAACACAGACTTTTTAGGCACGGTGTATATGAAGCTTAAGTATCTCAGAATGTTTCAGTGCCCTTAGTGTAAGTTATCGGTTACAAAATACGTCTCGATCGCGTTCGCGTTATAATCTCAATTTGTATAGAAACACGAACATCGCAAACGTTCGCGCTAGAGGCGCTGTTCGTGTNTTAATTAATATCGGGCAAGGTACCGCATTAATGGAAATTAGCGATACTTAAAAAGATTTCGACAAACAGAAAACCTCTTTCTTATTTGAAGTCGTTAAATAGTTTAAAGTAGGTTTAAATTTAATTCAAAGAACTCTTACGGTCTTTTTGTTCTCTTAACGTGTTCCCTCCGGCAAATGAAACTGCGAAACAATTACAAAACTCAAAGTACTTCAAAATTTACCTCATTCCTTCTTCTTTAATTAGCATAAAGATGATGCCACAAAAAAAGGAAAAAGTTCAGCATTTGCCTTAGATACAGTCACGAGGATTCAAGAGAACTCGTTAACAACTCGCTGTTTGTTTGGGTTGATGATAAAAAGACTCGGATAATTAAGACCGGCATCCAAACTTTGGCATAATTTTAATGAGAACACTGTATACATTACTCGCCTGCAACCTACTAAAATGCTGCCCATAGAATTTTAACAAGCATACGTTTCGTTGCATAAAAAGTACTTAAAAATTGAAGTTGTAATTTTGATTTCAATAATGTCTAATAAACAATTTTAAACCGTAGTGTATTTACTTGATTACTTTGGATAGCTACTTTTATTTTTATTAGGACTTCGATAAAATACTGTGAAAACCGCTAAATGTGTTCTATTATTCCACTTCTACTTATTCTGGCGAACGCTTTCAGAAAGACCATCATCGCCAATGATATAAAGTAATCCAAAATCTAATCGTAAAATGATGCGAGCTAAATTAAATCGAGGCATGTCGTGAAATCGTCCGTATTTCCAGAGAAATCTTCCTCCATCAGCCAATTGCAATAAATGAGGGAGTCTGATTGGAATCCGATGTGGATTTTTTTGCCGCAGACGTCAATGCCGGGTACGAAGAAACGGAGGCAATTTTCCGTACTTGAGTTCATTTATCCACAACCATTAGATACTTGGATGTTTGGACATTAATTACGATGGAAATCATTGCGTATAAAACTCAAAAAAGTAGCTTAGAACTTTAAGTAAGTAAAGTTTACTTTGGTGATATATGGAAAATGTGTGAAAGATGATCTTTCTCTTTGAAATATTCTCAAAATTCATTTTTTTTTAATAACTGCATTGACCTGTCATATTCTAGTATCACACCAGGGTCTTTTATTCACATAGTTGTAAAAAACGTTTGTTTGTTGGCTAAATAAGAAACAACTCAAGCTGAGATATGAAGGTGCATCGTGTCTGTATCGTTGTCTAGCGGTGGTGTAGCGGTATAGCACACGGCACGGAATGCCGAGGACCTGGGTTTGATTCCCTGCACTGGTCTTATTTTTTCTGGTTTTTCTGTGCATATTTTCAGTTTGTATTTTTCGATATAGGTTTTACGGGATGACCGAAAAAGTAACAAAAAATTTGGAATTGAAATAAAAAATACAAAAAGATTTCCAAAAAAAAACAACCTTAATTGTAAACAAATCAACGCCATCAGCATGCCTTTCGCTCCCGATTCCCGACTTAGTTTTCCTATGTACCAACATTGTCTGTACTAATTGCTATACAATTATTTACCGCCCAGGATTCGTTACGGTGAGTACTGGATGCTTCCATTAAGGTTAATGGAGCTAATCCCCTGACTCTAATGGGTGATTGGATCCCTTCCCGAATCCTCCGATAATTCGCCCTTGGTCCAGTTCGCTACACTTTCTTACACAAACATTATATGCCTTTCAGTGTGTTGAAAACAAATATTTTCACTGTTAATCGGTAGGTGGTGATTACGCAAAGCGTATCAACCGCCATGTCATTTGTTCTTCCAAAATCGAAGAATGTGTTCGACCTATAATTGGTAATATTCCAATATTATTATAGGTCGTCTCCGTAATAAGTCTTAGTTTTAGCACAGAATAAGTTTTAGTTTTAGTTCATGGGCATATTTATCGATTTTGGTAGCTCAGAAGATACGTATGAACTGTTTTGCTTGGTAACCGAATTACGGGATTTAGAACAGGTGATGCTGGAGATGTGATCTGAATCAACCTTATGTAAGTCAGTAAATACCTATTGACCTAAATTGGAAATTGAACTCGGATAATACCAGGTAGTTAATAACCGCCCTGAATTATCTTTGCGGGAATAGGATAGGAGACGGTCGACTCGGGCCAGACTTCTTTCACAATATGTGTTAAAAATAAAGTTGTGTTAAATACTTGTGATGTATACATATCATTTAATTATTGTAAATCTGTTTAAAAAAATATATACCTCGTTGAGTTTCTTGCCGGATTCTTCTCAGCAGAGGTGTTTCCTAACCGGTGGTAGATTTTTTTTTGACATTCATAAGTGCTAATTGAAAATAAAGATATTTTGACTTTGACTTTGAGATATTGACATTCGTTTTTCCCGCGTCCAGATCTCAGGCTCTGTCAAGCGCGCCACACATGGCAACACTGGCGTTCCGTAGATGCTATAATGCCAATATGTTTAATAAACCCGCATGTCAATGATCAATATTCATAACTCTTCATAATAAATATTTAATCTTAGTAGTTATCCCATGACAACTTGCATTAAAAAACTAACTTTTAATTTGTTAATCAAGTTAGGTTTTCTTTCCCCTCAAAAGCTCGTAATCATTTTCAAATATAATTTTGCACTTGTATTTTGAAAAACTCAGAGGTTAAAACACGGATTTGCACCCACGATCCTCTGCTTGAGAGATTACAGGTCAAACTACTAGGTCTCCACTTCACTATAATTATTAGAGTCGAAATACCCAATTTAGAAAACCATTTTCTATTTACAGTACTTAAACTTATAATTCAAACTAGTAATGTGATCCACAAGGTATACCTATGTACAGATTCCACAATCTTTGCACAAGAAAATAAATGTATTATGAGTAATGAGTGAGTAGCACTTACTGTCCTAAAATGGACAACAATTCCAATGGTTTGTTTTAACGCACTTACTGTGCCGATTATGTATTTTAGTAACAAACATAAAGTAACGTAAAACTAGTTCGTTAGTTTACAAAATAGGCTCTGTCCATCAGAGAACAATTTTGACAGTGTCTAGTGGGATTTCGCCGTTGTTCGGTAAAAAAATATCAAAAACAGAATATGAGAGGTTCTGGTGGATGAACATCGAAAGCCGAATGGAACGTAAAAACTAAAATGGGAAACTTGTATAAAGCAAGTGCATCTTAGAACTTATTCTTCCGTTCAAAAATAAATTTCAGACCTATCATCGAAATATTGTAGCATAAATAAAAACATGCACTTTCTTGTTTGGCGAATAACGTTTGGCAACCTGTTTGATTTCCCAACTGTTTAATATTTCTGATACTGTAAATATCTAGGATTTTTATAAAACTAACCTAGCCTAAACTAAAGGATAGCCGGTGAAATAAATCCTGAAATATTTACACTTTTAGAGTTTGCGAAATGAAACGGTTGCCAAACGTTACGTTGCGAAAAGGCAGTACCCGAAAAAGATCATTTAAGTGTATAGGTAGGTACTACCTAACTTGCAACAAAACATTATAAAGGAACGCATTAAAAAAATACAGAAATACAGACTTCAAAGTAACCATTTGATTTAAAACTTTAATGTTTAAGGACACGCAGTTTATACAGATAGGTTTGCCAACGGGCAATGGAGCGCAGTATTTTAGGTGTTCTTACCTAGATCTAATCGTATCAGATACACGGATCAGCACTCTGAAACCAGCTTAGCAGATGTGATTGTCTAGATCACGTTAAGATTTCTAAACTTAAATGGGACTGGGTCGTTTGGTTGCCGACACCCATGACCATGACGATGTGCTCGAACCTTTACTCAGATTCCTTGGGATGGCCATCGAAGCAGTAGCAAAGCGACAAGAAGACGGCTGCTAAATGCATAAGAAATCAATGGTTGGACATATTCTTGACATAGACGAGTGACGGAAAGAAGGGGAGACCTTTACCCAGCCTTTACCTCTGTTATGAGACCGTTAATAAGCTACAAAAATAAATGTTTTATTAACCCCCGACGCAAAAAGAGGATATAAGTTTGATGCCATGTCTGTCTGTCTGTCATGTAGCTCTCAAACGGGTGGATAGATTTCAATGTGCTTTTTTACGTGAAAGCGAATTTTCACGCGGTAGTTCTTAGTTATGTTTAGTTAAAATCAGTTGATCCATTTCTGAGATATTGAATTTCAAAATGACAATGTCGGGGTTGTTCAACTTTTTTAAGTTGGATAGGTTGGTTATACTTCGTTTTTTTTAGCATTACAAAAAGGGTAAACAATCTTGACGAGTCTTTTTATTGAAAATCATTTTTAAAAATACAGTAACATTACTTTATAATACCAAAAGAACGTAAATGATCATAATGTCCGTGCTAATTGTTACGAGTACATATTCGCTGCGACTTATTTTTCTCAAATGTTTTTCAATAAAAAGACAAGTCAAGATCGCTTACCTTCTTTCCAATGCTAAAAAAAAACCGAAGTATATATTAAGTATACCTTTAGTATCATCGTTTAATTTAACACTCTTTGTCTGAGTAGAATTCTTATTATGAGTGTGTTTATTAATTTTAATTAAAGAGCCACCCGCGCCAATCTGTCAATCTCAGCGGAATAATGTCGTCGTTGGCTGACGGTGAGATTTAATTAATCCAGTATCAAGCACAGTTAGTAGACGTTAACTGTATGTATACTTATCGCAATTGACATATTATACGTATAGAACGTTGACTAATGTACTTGCACATGCCAGGAACGAGACTTCTGTAATCAGCTAACTGTTCGTGTTCAGTTTTGCACTTTATCACATTATATCTCTGTACCTAAATCTTTTATTTCTATTACTTTACGTACGGTTCAATGATTTGATTTCTGGCTCACTGTGAATATAATATTTTTCCTGATCTAGCAATGTTATTATGAAATTTTATATGAAAAGGTTCCACTATACAATGGCCAACGATTCAGTTAATTTGATAATATGCAGCTTTATATCATCGAAAGTCGAAGGATGGGAGTAGCAACTATTTTGGTCATTGACTCTATAGTAGTTAATAAAATAACTGGCCAAGTGCGAATAGGACACGCGCATCCAAGGTCCCGTACAAAATATATATCTACTAGCTTTTGCCCGCGGCTTCTCCCGCGTGGTATTCGGTTATCGCGCGCTGTTCCCTCGGGAACTGTGCATTTTTCCGGGATAAAAAGTAGCTTATGTCACTTTTGGGCTCATAAACTATCTCTATGCCAAAAATCACGTCGATCCCTCGCTCCGTTACGGCGTGAAAGACGGACAAACACACAAACATACAAACACACTTTCGCATTTATAATATTATATGTATAGTATAGTATATAGTATGGATGATTATGAGTATTTTTTAGTGTTAGTAGAGCTCTGCGCCTAAGCAAAATGTAGCTTGCATAAAGTTTTTTAAAATTTTCTAATTTGTCTTCCAAAAGTAGCCTCCTTATTTAAGAGAAGTCTCTTCGTTCCATTCTCCATACAAACGTGGTCCCAGTCTCATTTGAAAACTAGGCAACAGAAATAGATGAAATTTTAAAAGTATGGACTAGACGTTATTATCTATGCCTGTGGTTTTTCAATAAATGTGTAATATCAGAATTACAGGAGTTCAAAAGTCGACAAAAAAAATGACAACTTTGCACGAGAATTACAGGCTAATACAGCATTTTTACAAAAATTGAAAAAAAACCACAGACATAGAAAATATAATGGATATCTTGATTGTAAAATATCATTGATTTCTGTGCTGTACTTTTCGTATAATATGAGGACAACGAAACCCAAACTTCAATCGCCCAAATCTTGAAAAGCCTACAGCTATCTCGATATAAATTACGGACGTTGTTGCGGAAGGTATGGGGGGAACGCCTGCGAGCGCTTATGTCACGAGCGATAAAGACAGCAATATCCCAAACGAATAACTAACGCGGCCGCGCGGCCGGCAGGGAAACTTCTCTTAAAATTCATTTATTTACATTAGACGTTTTTCTATGGGTCACTGACATACATAATCTGTAACAAATTTCAACTTAATCGGTCCAGTAGTTTCGGAGCAAATTAGCAGTGACAGATAGACAGACGGACAAGAATGAGCCTATAAATGTTCCGTTTTTTATGGTACTCTAAAAATACCTAACAGGTTCAAAAAGGTTAAACAATTATGTGTATGAGGATCTCTATGGCTCATTTTAAATGCAGAACTGGTCAAAACATGACGTCCAAAATCATAAAGTGACGCGTGTCATCGGCTCAAAAATTACAAAATTTGTATTTACATTTTGATACCACAAAAATGTTTTATCATTTAAAATAAGGTAACATAATCTTAAGTATTTTTTGTACATTTTTATGTTCGTTATAATGGATAGTTTAACTTAAATACTGCTTGTAGCTGTACTTGGGTGACTCTCCGAGTATGTTTAAAACCGGCAGTGCTGAAAATGCCACGGCTGAAACACTAGCTACCAAACCTGGTAGTCAGGTAGAAGTTGAAGCCAACCGGGTATGTTATTTTACAAATCCATTACATGTTCTTTCTTTACTCACAAGGATGGCAATTTGCAATTAAGTTGCAAATAACGCACATTGTTTATCAAGCTCCAAACTTTGGTAACTTGAGTAATAAAAGGCAACGAAGCCTATTGTATTTCACCTATTAATAACTAAGACTGACACGTTTATTTTCTGCAGAACTGTGTGTACTTATATCCAATTGAACCTGAGATTAGCACATTTTCTTAATACTACTAAATCAAACAAAACTAAAAGAAAGCTCTTGGAGAGTTTCCTTCGTGTAATAGCGGATATATGATTCTGCAGGATAATCTTCCTTAGTTATGCTTATTCTGAACTATAAGTTTGTTTAACTTCTCTTTTTTACCTATTCATTTGTTAGTAAACACGTAGTTTACAAAGGTAAAATAATGTATGTCAAGAAACATCCCACTAATATTATAAATGCGAAAGTTTGTCAGTCTGTTTGTTTGTTACCTTTTCACATCTAAGCTGCTGAACCGAAGTCAACGGCCAACAGTAGTCAACTATGAAGTTTCTGAATATTAACAATATGAATCATAGACAAAAATGCAATGCACTTTTTGCGTGCGACAGAGGAGTAGGTAAAGGTAAGTATAGCATTTTTTTCAATGGTGACATTAACAATAATCAGGAACTTCATAATTGTGCAATGTGTCAAGATTGACTTCTTAGCGGCCGGGCACTATAGATGAAATTTAGTATATAGATAGTTTGAGTCCCGGGGAAGGACATAGGATAGTTTTTATCCCAGAAGATTGCATAGTTCCCGCGGGATAGCGATAAACGAATTCTACGCGGACAGAGTCGCGGGCAACAGCTAGTTTACAATAAAACTAATGTGAGACTCAGACATAATAAGACTTCAGACTTTTCTAATACTTACTTGAAAATACCTTTATTTTTTTATTAGGTACTCGAATGACACGTGTGTAGGTATTTAGTTTTTACTAACCTTTACGTATTTGGCGCCATCGGCTGCTGGCTGCTCTAACATGGTTCCTTTGAACAAATCCTGAAATTTCTGCGGGTTTCAATTCAAACTTTGCATTATTATCACATTTAAACTTACTCGTTATAAATAACACATTTATCCAGGAAATAGCAAAAGAAGACGAAGACGTAGCCCGTCAAGAAGTGACCTTTCGATTCACAGTTCACAACATCAGTCAGTTAAAAGAACAAGTGTTATCGCCTCCATGTTATGCACGATGTTTACCTTGGAAGATCCTCGCATTGGTCCGAAATACATCCACTCCAGAACGGCAACAAGAAAAAGCTCTTGGAGTATTTCTTCAGTGTAATGGCGAATGCGATTCTGCAGGATGGTCTTGCTATGCCCTTTCTGAACTAAAGCTGCTTAGTTACAATACTGATGGGGAACATTTGTGCAGGAAACTTCATCATATGTATCATAGGTAAGAGTACAAATTAATAAGATGTGATGTATCTACTATCGCAAAGAATAGAAAAGGTTATAGTTCTTTGATATCTGATACAATTTTTACTGCACTCTTTGAAGTAGATTTATTGAATCAATCTGAGCCGGAATATCCCCCTGAAAATCTACTCAAAATTGTAAAAATTTAAATCTGAGGAAACAGTAGGGTTTATAAGTCGCATCGATCGTTCTGCATTCAAACTTTGTAACCTTATTATTTTACAGTAAAGAAGATGACTGGGGTTTCGCTCATTTCATATCTTGGAAAGATCTAATAAATCCAGAAAAGGGGTACGTCAAAGATGATGCCATCACGTTGGAAGCTCACGTGGTCGCCGAAGCCCCGCATGGCGTTGCATGGGATTCCAAGAAACACACCGGTTGTGTTGGTAATAAACGCGTAGTAGGACCTTTAAATCAGTATTGTCAATCCAATAATTATGAGTCACTAGACTTAATTTCAAAAGCTCCTAGAAACCGAGCCGGCCCTAGGGTGGAGCAAGCCAAACGGTCAAAGCAAATTTGCATTTTTAACGGTTTTTGGCTCTAAGACAAGTGCATCATTCCTAACGATAAAGCCGCTAAATTGGCAACACTGTTTTAATATTTAATATTTCCTCGTTTACGATAACTACGATAAGTAACAATTAATCTGTTTGATAATGGGTGGGGAATGGATGAAAATTTTAGTAACGCTTGATACTTTTTTTATCGATAGGAATAACCTTTCTAATTTAATTAATAAACTGACATGAGCTTCTATGGGTGTGTATATGAAAAACAGGGTCTGTATTTCCATGTTGGTACTATCCGGGCCGGTAAAGAGAGTCGCCCGTCAAAACGAAGGAGTTTTTTTTCTATTGTTTCTTTTTTTATTTTTTGTTCTGGGCCACCACAGTTTCTGAACCACCCGTAATTTGGAGGTAAAGAAAACTTTACCTCCTCCTCTTTTCTTTCTTTTTTATTAATTAATTGATGCTTCTTAAAAATCTGATATTTCTATTAATTAGACAGGTTATTCCTATCGAATAAAAAAGTTTCAAGCGTCTCTAAAATTTTCATCCACGCCCTTTTCGTGCGGTATATAAGTGCATTTTAGCTCACATGGACTTTTCTAGTACCTAACACTACACCACTGACCAGAAAAGACTAACTGACCGTCCACTAGACCAGAGAAGTGAATTTGAATACATTTTCAGGTCTGAAAAATCAAGGTGCCACTTGCTACATGAACTCCTTGCTACAAACATTGTTCTTCACCAACGTACTCCGTAAGGCAGTGTACAAAATTCCAACAACTGGGGACGACAGTTCTTGCTCTGTAGCCTTTGGACTCCAACGCGTGTTTTACGACCTTCAGTTCTCAGATAAACCAGTCGCGACAAAGAAGCTGACTAAGAGTTTTGGTTGGGAGACCCTTGATTCTTTTATGCAGCATGACGTCCAGGAATTCCTTCGGGTATAATTTTCTTATTTTCATGGTCAAAACCTTTGACTACAGTTTTTGCAACTTATGAATGAATATGTTTAGATCATTGATTGTGTTCAATATGTTACCATGTTAACACCATGTTAACCACATGGGGCTACTGGACTAACTAATTTCTCCACCCAAACACGAGCATTAACGAAACGTACATTGCTACTTTAGAGTTAGAATAAATAATAGCACCTAATAATACTTAACAAACATTATTAAATCTATTATAATTATTATTTACTGAAGATTTTCTAAGGAATTTGATTTTTCAGATACTGCTAGATAAATTAGAAAGTAAGATGAAAGCGACAGTAGTAGAAGGAACTGTACCTAAATTATTTGAAGGAAAGATGACGTCTTTCATCAAATGTAAAAATGTTAACTGCACTAGCACGCGGGTTGAGACTTTCTACGATATTCAACTGAGTGTTAAAGGGAAAAGCAACAGTGAGTATGGCATTATTACTATTACTGTAATTTTACTGCCATAGCAACTACCAAATGAGCTCTGGGCTGTGCATACCTTCGTCAAGTGAATGGCAACGTTGTTTCACTGTTTTTTTAAACGTGTTACTCTTCAAACTTACAGTCTACGAGTCGTTCAAGGACTATATCAGCACGGAGCTTCTCGATGGTGACAACAAGTATGACGCAGGCGAGCACGGGCTGCAAGAAGCGGAGAAAGGAGTCCGATTCGACGTCTTCCCCCCAGTTCTGCATCTGCACCTGATGCGGTTCCAGTATGACCCGGTTACAGATGCTTCTGTTAAGTACAATGACCGGTGAGTATCGAACACCGCACAGTTAACTAAAACTGGTTCAGCTGATTCAAATTACCTCTCTCTAACTACTCTCTAGAGCTCTAGTACGATCATTTAACTAACACCTCCGTCAAATTTAAAAACTAATTTAGCATTTCATAAATAATTAGTAGTAGTGGTTCAAGCCATAATACCAAAGAACTTAGGGATTCCGTAGTAACTAACTGACAACTCCGTCATGACTGTTTAGCAGAGTATGTGTCTAGAGACAAACATTAATTACCTACCATTACTATTATGTTCGGTATCTCTTTATGTTTTCACAATCCAATTAGTTTTCATGACATAAACAATAGATATTAATTCAGAATTTACCAGAAACTAAGGACCACTTTCTTATCACGACGGTTTATTCCCAGTTTCGACTTCTACGAGGAGATCAATCTGGATCCTTACCTCCAGGAGGTGCCGCCGACACCAGCTCACTACACGCTTCACGCCGTGCTTGTCCACTCCGGTGACAACCACGGCGGACATTACGTCGTGTTCATCAACCCTAAAGGCGATGGAAAGGTAGGTACTTCACAACTTTAGGGAGCATTCCCATACTGTGTATGCGCATGTTCAGAGGAGAGGGTTTTTTTTTATACAGAGATAGGCTTGCGTTTGACCGCAATCATGACAGTAAGCGAAGATGTCGACTAAGATGGAGCTCGCATGCCTGATAAATGCCCATTCACCCTAGATTTGAAAACGGCCAGATTGTAGCGATCAGGGAACACAAGCACTAGCAGAGCATTCCACTCCTTTGCTGTCCGAATATTAAAGAACTTGCGAAAACGCTTTGTAATCATAGGGTTTTTTTTTCGAAATATCGCACTTGGTCACGGGAGCGAGGGGTTAGGTATTCTTTATCGAGTCATCATCCCATCAGAGAAATCTCACACTTTTTCGAGCTATATTCAAATTGAAGCACAGATGCTATTCATTATTAGCCGTATTACGACTACTTCTAGTCAGAGGGAGTGGTGTTCCGATAATTTAGGGTTCATCAGTTACTTTACTTTATCACTGTTATATTGAATTTCACAGGGCGTGGCTTTTTTATTATAATCATAGCAACAATAACATTACAATGACATTTTGCAGGTGGTAGGACCTTGTGCAAGGCCCGCCCGAATTGCTACCACCATCTTGCTCGCTAATCCTGCCGTGAAGCAGCAGTGCTTGCACTGTTGTGTTTCGGCGTGGAGAGTAAGACAGCCGGTGAAATTACTGGCACTTGAGGTATCCCATCTTACGCCTCTAGATTGGCAACGCATCTGCAATACCCCTGGTGTTGCAGATGTTTATGGGCGGTGGTGATCTCTTACAATCAGGAGACCCACTTGCTCGTTTGCCATCCAGTCGAATAAAAAAAAAATTGTGTGTCCAGTGGTGCAAATTCGACGACGACGTGGTCTCACGCTGCAGTAAGCAAGAGGCCATCGAGTACAATTACGGAGGGAAGGAAGATGCGCCATATCTAGCGCGACGCGCTACCAGCGCATACATGCTCATCTATATACAGTCAGTTTACCTTCACATATAGTAGTGGTAGCTTTAGCTGTTCAGGTGAGGACGATCTACGGGTGGAGTTCAAAAAGTTCTTAACGACGGTAGTTAAAATTTGTATGAAAGTTTCCGTACAACGAAACTTTCCAGTCAGTCGTTTTGTATGGTTTGAACTGCGATTTAACGTGATCCGACTTGTTGGTCTCCACGCCTAATATTTAAGCAGTTGGTTAATTTATGTTGCCTGAACCACTGAGCCACCACCATTGAGACCACTGAGAGGGTCTCCTAGTTTCATCCAATTTTTTGACTCAAAATGAAGTTGGCACCTTCACGCCGTACACTTTCAATATAGACCAATGCATGGAAAAATTGACAACAATCATTTAAAAATCAACGTACTATTTATTTTCTAAATTTCCTTTTAACTGTTTTTTTTAATAATTTGTATACTTATATAAATTTTTTTTACCCAATACATTTTAATAGAAATTTGCCGTTGTGGTTTATCATATCCTCAGGTAACAAGCAAAAGTCACTAACTGCAAAAAAAGATTAGTGGAATATTAACCTTGCGATGCTATGCATAAGTTTGATTATCCCTCTTGACTTTAAGTGGTAATTAGTGACTTTTACTTGTCACCCGACGATATTATTATGTACTCCATTACTGCCATGTATATCAGACTAAATTGCCTGTACTTTGATATGTATGACTGTGATATGTATGATGTGAATGTACTGCATAAATAAATAAGAAAATAAAAATCTTGAGTTACTGAATCCTGTAACTGTAATACTGAAAGTAAATGAAATTCTGAGTCAATACCCTATCGATTCGCAGTAGCTTATAATTAGGCATTGAAATCTATTTCCTTGTCCAGGACATCCCAGCTGAAGTATGTGTTGCAAGACGTCTCCGAAAGCGACATACCGAGCGACCTGTGCGAGCGAATAAACGATGAGATGCGATACGAGATGGTAAGAACATGTAAATATCGACTTCCTGCATGCCATCTTTATTTTAACTTTTTTTCTGAGACGTATAAGCAAAGGCTTGTTGCGTATTTCAGGCGGGAGAAAGATAAGATGCAGGAAATTAAAATCTGACACCTCAGTCAGCTCTGGAAAGTGCTACGTGAAGGTGATCAGCGCACTAAAACAGTTCTTCACTTTGCAGGCCCTTGCCGGCTCTAAGTATAAAGGCAGATAGCGCTGCGGGGACGAAGCCTTAAACAATCCATTTATAATAAAAGTTTACACTTAAATTTACAAACGTTAGTCTAACTTACGTCAATAGGTACCTACTGTTGAAACTTATTAAATTTGAATGTAGCAATTATAGATTTGTTATTTACTTTACGTGTATTTGATTGTACTTATTTATGTGGTGATGTTAATAAAATTTGTTGCGACATTCTACTTTTGTATTTAATCCATAGGAACGTAGTGTATCTATAATATTTCCAATCGTTTATTTAACTTTTGACACCTCGAGTACTAATTAAAATGCCCTGATGCGTTACTGATTCGATTTCTTTTTACAATCGATTTTATTCATGAAGAAGTTTTAATCGATTTAACACATTCATATTTTATTTTCGCTCAACATTTTGCATTGTTTTACAAACATTCATAGGTGTTTAAGTTACTGTATCTTACATTTTAAAATAAACCATTTATGTGAAGTTAATATGTTTATCACTTCCAACGGTAAATTAGTAATTTTGTCAATTATGAAGCGGCAAAACTGCTAGTTTGTTGTCACTCACAACGAGACGCCCGTGGTAGGTATAATTAAAAATAGTAAGTATTAGTGCCTATTTTAGTTGTTTTAACTTTTTAATCCCTAAAGGAATATTAATGTATTTATTATTTTTAAATGATTTAGATATAAAATTATAATCACAATAATTTTAAATGTATGTTTTATTTATTAAATCGATTTACTTCAAAACGGTTTTTATAGTCTATGGAACGTAGTTCATTACGAATGGGAAATCACTAAGTGGGCGGTACCCGTCCATGAAGTACGGTATTCTCTGTAGTACATTATACCGAAAATTATTGTAAAACTTCACGTGCATGATCTGTCAAAAGTAAAATAAACGAATAGAACGACTATTTCAAGGTTTGAAAATATCAGAGGCGCATCTCAGCCATGTTTGATACTCTTTTTTTATCTGGGCGGTAGTGTCATACATAATCTCGAAAGATGTCCAACGAAAGTTTTTGGTTTACAATGCAAAAATGGACTTAATAAAAAAATCAATAATGAGGGTTTCCTTGACAAGTTAAATGTCGCTAGATGGCGTTAGTATCATGAGATCCGTTTAAAGTACAGATGTGCTGTTCAAGTTGCAGAAAGTTTCCAAAAAGTTGGAAAAGTTCTCGGAAATATCTAGAAATTTTCACAACTTTTGTTTTTATTTATATTTAAGAAACGGAAAGTTTAAATTCCCACACAAAATTGTATGAAGTTTCCGAAATTTTCCTATATGAAAAATTCCGCAATTCAGGAAAGTTTCCTTTGGCAAATTGGCACGTCAGTAGTTTAAAGTCGTCTTGCTTGAGATTGGCTCATTTAGTTACATACTTATCTCAAATATGACACAAATGTCGAACAGGCCTCACGATAGGTACTGACGTCTCCTAGCAATATTCCACCTATCACAAAAACCCTCGTTTTAACCTCTCGTATGTAAAAAGCAAAAAAACCTGCATTCATTCTCTCGTTTCTTTCACAGCATACAAATTCTACAGATTAAAATAAATAATACAAAAATAGCCTTAAATTTGACATATATCTGAGTCTGGCATACGAGAGGTTAAATTACGCCTTATACTTTTCCAACTTAATTTGTAAACAAGACTATAATAGAGAGTTATTTGTAAAACACAGTATAAATTCACGTCACGTTTGTTGGGCGAAAGCCCTTGACGGAAAAGCCATCTGCCATTCTGCCCCCGCCTGCCTTTGGGCACTTTGTGGACTGTGTGATATCTGCCAACATTATACATTTAAATAGCTATTACCTACCCACTCTAACACTCACTATGCGGATGGTCAAGAATATAAAATGAGGGCATCAAGGGTCCAGCCAATAGAGTGGCCTGTACAGGTACAGGCCTTTAAAGGTCTCTACACATTACACAATATCATGACATGACCGTAATAGGAACGTGTCAGGCAAATATATATATTCTTTGTATTGAAAAGTATGTGACTATGCCCACTGTACGTTATGCCTATCCAATTTATTAAAAGTGTAAACAAACCGATATCATCAAAATTCTTGTATAAAACACCCACAGGATCAAATCAAGAACACATTTGTCTATTATTCGTGCCTTTCAACTAGTTGTCTAAATCACTTTTTTCGCCAAAATTCACTTGATTTCAATATTTATTTTTCATTTGTAAAATTTTCGTCAAAATCTGACGTAACTAGTAGCATAGACTAGCGTATAGATGGAGGAAAATTTGACATTTTAAAAATCGATTAATGCGCGGATGAATAATCGATTTTTATTTACTTTCCTTAAAATCAAAAAATAGTTACTGCTTTTATAATTGAATAAACAGTCTTTATAATAAAATCAAGTATTGTGAATAATAAATAAAATAGACAAAAATACGTTGACCTATTAAATTAATAAATAATCGATTTACAGAACAGATTAATCATTTTGCAATAGGTTCTAGGTTTTCACATAACTAAATGTCTATGGTCGGGTTAATGGCGTTTTTGTTTACGCTTGTCATAAATCATAAATTGGATCGGAATACAATATAAGAATATAGCAAATACCGTTGCCGTCGCGTGTCTGACACGATCCTATTACAGCCATGGCAGAATACGGTGTAATCAGGGTTTCTTTAACTTTTGATAGTCACGGACCTCTTTCACAATTTAAACAATTTCACGGACCCCTGCCCTGTCAAAAAATATTTTTGGAAATTTCCTAATAAATAATTGTTTACAGACTGACCTATTGCAGACCCCTGATACACATGCTACGAACTCCTAAGGGGTGCGTGGACCGCACTTTAAGAAACCCTGGTGTAATGTGTAGAGACTAGAGATGCCACGAATATTATTCGGCCACTATTCGGTATTCGGACTATTCGGCCACTTTTTTCATGATTTGGTATTCGGTAATAAATATTCGGCCGAATACCGAATACCAAATCATGAAAAAAAGACACGGGATATTACTTAAGATTATAATGTATTATTACCAAATTACAATAATTGAATAAGTAAAATTGATCAGTGGTGAGTTGTGATGCATAAAAACAAGCTTTTCAGCATTTGTAGGTAGCAAACGATTACGCTTTTCGTCGTAAATGATACCAGCTTCAGAAAATAACCTCTCACTATACACGCTGCTTCCAGGAGACAAAAGATAAACTTTAGCAAATTTCGAGAGGTCAGGGTATTGTTTTTCGTTTGCTGTTTGTTTGTTGGGTAAGTATTAATTATAATGATCTGACAAAACTTGCCGCGACGTGATTTACTCGCAATTGAATGAAACAACAGACAGTGAAATAATACCCGCCCGCGCTCCCGTATGCATCGCAAAGAGGGAGACAGGTTGCGACTGGTCTTATTCTTGTTTACGTGCTCGACAAGCGTGTATTTTGTGCCGAATATTCGGTATTCGGCCAAATCACTATTCGTGGCATCTCTAGTAGAGACCTTAGTTCCAAAGCTCAAACAGGGATCAAAAGAGGATTAATATTTTGAAACCTAAACTTTTTTCGTATGTAGAGACTTACTCACGTTGTTGGCATGGCAAGTTTAACCCTTAAATTGATATTGTACACCCATGTACATATTAGTAATCTGTGTTGTACACCACAGCGACCATGATTCAAAACTATCTTTTTTTTACTATAACGTACCGACGAGGCTTGAAGCATGAACTTTTTTTCAATTTTGTCAATTTAAGGGTTAAACTGAACGAACTATTTCGGTTTATACCATGGGTCCTAAATGGTCGTCTTTAGGCATTTATAAGCTAAATAGCGGCTGATTTTCAGACCCTTGCTAATAATAATAACTTAAAAACATGTTATTTCGTAACTTGGTCTTTTATCCGATAAATAGAACAAAAATATTCTACTTATTTGAATTATATGACTATATCATCATTCCAGCCTATAGGTATATGTCTCACTGCTGGGCACAGGCCTCCTCTCAAAATAAAACAACAACAACTCAAAAGAACAAGGAAACTATTTTTCTCAAAGGTGAAGTGCGTAGTTTATGGTCAGTGAAAAATTAAAAAGTTAAAAGATTTCAGGCGCGCTAGCTCGGCAATAATAAATTTTGAACATGAAACTACCGTGAGACTCACTCATATTAAATATAATGACCCGGATAACTCACGTCTTAAATCGAGTTGAGTGCGCGTGTTTGCAGCAGCCGCTGAGTCGCGTTGCTCCGAAGACGAAGGGCTACGGATTAGCCCGAAACATGTCGAGCTAAACTCGATTTAAGACGTGGGTTATCCGGGTCATTATATTTAATAATAAATTCTTTAAAAAAAATATGGCTCTATCCATTGGGGACAATTTTGCCAGTGTCTAGTAGTTTTTGCCGTTGTACGGTAAAAAAAATCTAGAAAACGAAATATGAGAGGTAATGGTGGATGAACGATGACGGCGCGAATCCAATAATAAATTAGCGCGCCTACAATCAGTCGAAATTTTTTTAACAGTTAAAAAGGCCATGGAAACGTTAGCACAAGTGGTATACAGCCACGTGTAATGGCCGGTATCAGATATTTTATTGGAACTCCGGACTTTTTTTATTGGATCTGAAACAGCTTGTGGTGTTTTCGGTGGAAAAATACACCTGCAGTTTCTTTTTAATGAAAAAAAGGCGGCAAAGCATAAGAAAAATATTGGAATAAAATTAAATGTTATAATATATTTTGAGAAAAAGTTTATCCTATTACCGAATTATTCACCATTTTTGAGAAAAGCTTTATTTTAGTCTCGGCTGGAATAGCAATTGCTGGCTTCGTATTAGTTAAAAGGACTCGCAAGCTCGTTCGTTTAATGCTCATACTCAGCCAGCAATTGCCTACTTCCAGGCCACGACAATAACCTACTATTACGATCCATAAACAGTTATTTCACATAATCTTAATAGGTACGGCACTTTTGGCAACAATAATTACTGTAGTTCTTAAAATAACTTGAACCTGTGTTAGAGAATAAACACAGCTGATTCACGCCATCTCGAGTCCAATCTCCCGCGCTATTCAGACGGAGTGAAGCGAGTTTAGTCTGAAGCTGCCAGCATCACACGTCTTGTTTGAGCGTTTTAAAATTTATAACGAGCACCGAGCACAATTAAGCCGGCAATTGTTGCTAGAACAAGAGATCCCATGGGGCTCGATCCGCTCAAGTATACAATAGTCTTTGGCTAAACCAAGTCTGCTCTAAAGGGTAGAGAGAGCGGCTATGAGTTATGGAGTAGGCAGCTGTCTGTTGAGGTCCACCAACCCCATAGAGTTAATAATTAGGAAGTCGGTAATATCCCGGATTAAAAAAATATTATTCCATATAGTCCGTCAGACACCAACAATCCCGCAACACACCCTCAGTCCTAATAATGCTGTAGGTCTACATGGGCGGCCGTAATCTCGTGGTGATCTCTTACCATTAGGTGACCCGCCTGCTCGTTTGCCAGCTGTTTGGTAAAAAAAAATATAGTGTCACACGGCGTGACGTCACACATGACGAAGATATAGCTTCGTCATGTCTTGTTTAGACCAGAGTTAAAAACCAATCGTAAGCAATTATCAATAATTGGGTGAAGGAAATTCTTTTCGGTGTATAAAAAAATTGCAGCGTTTTTTATGGTTTAAGATTTTTATTTTCTCAAAAGAATATAAACATTCACTTACAGAGAAAACACTAATTCTAAAAAATGGTTTGGAAAACAGTGCGTACCTATCTTAGTGTACGAGTATACATGCAAGTAGGTTTATTACGTTAATTAACAATTTTAATTACTTATCTTATATTACTAACTTATATTACAAAATTTTTTGAAGGTAGTTTTAATAGTGCATGTTCTATCTTTCGATGTTTACTAAGGCCACGACATGGTACCGGAGCGGAGCGGGCGTACCAGCGGATTAGCGGTTCATTTTATTGAAGCAGTGAAAAGTCCCTTTCTATATGGCTTTTCAGTAGTTTATGTATTATATTATGTATGTATTTAATGATTTGGCATCTGTTATACTATCTCTAGGCAATTTATTGTATGTTTGTGCTCCGTCGTACATGATACATTTTTTCCATAGTTTGACCAAAATTTTCGTAAGATTATTTGCTTGCCTAGTAACGCGTTTTTGAATTTGCATGTGTTTTGTAATTGTAATATTTATATGTATATCTTTGGCCAAAATTTTCCAAATAAGCACACAGGTGTTATATTTATACAATTGAGATAGATTTAGGAGTTTTGTTTCTTTATAGATTTTTGTAGTAGGAGTAAGGTATTTGTAGGGAAATAATGATTTTATAATTTTGTTTTGGGATAGTTTGTAAAGTTTTGTGGTTGGTTGGATCCCCAAACTTTAATTAAGTATTCTATGTAAGATTTAACTAGGCTGTTATAAATATTATAACGTACCCTCGTTGGTAGGCATCGAGCTATGCCTCGCAACGCACCTGTTAACGATGTCAGTTTGGTTCGGATTTTTGATATGTGGTTTCCATGAGAGGGTGCTATCAAAAATCAGACCCAAATATTTCACCTTATGTATGGGCTCACCGTTTATGGTTGATTGATTAAAGTCGCCAATGTTTTAGTTTTTCGCAGCAAAAATTATATACTTAGTTTGTTTTACTTATGTTAATTGTAAGTAAATTAGACTGCATTCAAGTGTATAACTTGTTTAAATCACGTTCAGCCTTCGATAACATTGCATCGATTGACTGACCAAAATAAAATAAGTTGGTATCATCGGCATACAAGGTGATTTCCCCTTCCAGGCCAATATCCTGTATACTATTAATAAAGATTTTAAAAAGCAACGGTCCAAGGATAGAGCCTTGGGGAACGCCACATGTTATAAGCTGAGGTTCACTCTGGTGCTCATTTATCTTTACAATGTGGTATCTGTTCGTGATGTATGATTTAAATAATTCATATGCAGAGTTCGTGATACCTATGTATTTTAGTTTTTGCAAAAGTAATTCATGGCTTAGTGTGTCAACCGCCTTTTTTAGGTCTATGCTTTGGTCTATCCATATGCCTAGTGCAATATTCTTCTTATCAATATTTAGTTTATTTTTGTCACTAAGTCTAATAGTAGCTGAGAGTGTGCTAGATTTGGGCCTAAACCCATATTGATGTTTAGATATGAAGTCACGCGAATCCAGAAATGTACTGAGCCGATTATGTATTTATCTTTTCAAAGATTTTGGATGTTACTGGATGCACAGATATAGGTCTGTAATTTCCAGGTTCCAGCTTATTGCCTGGTTTAAAGATTGATATAAGCAGTCAGAATAACAACTAGTACTAATTCTTTAACACATTTAATTTTTGCACTAATTCCGTCCAAAACACAGATAGCATTTGTTTTTAAGTTATTTATAATTTATCCACTTCTCCTGCGGTGGTGGGTGTAATACATGTTAATGTCAGATTCGATACGTTTACATTTGCATTTAACAACTTGTGACTCTGGAGGTGTGCTGGTATTTGAGTGGCTAAGTGGGATCCTATGCTAGAGAAAAAATTGTTGAAAGTTTCGCAAATTTCTTATGGATCTGATACCACGCCTAAGGGAGACTAGTTTTTTTGGGACGTTATTAGTTATTTCTAAACTAAAACAATTCAACAATAAAATCCACATCTTTACTAATCAGTGGAAATGATATTCAAATACTAAGAAGTTAAAGCTAAAGCTAATATTGTACTTAAGAAACTAGAACAGAAAATTAGCATTTCTGTATTCCAACTAAACGGAATTCTTTAGAAAAGTACTTTTCTGCTACTACAATTCATGCGCTTGCATTTCATTCTACATTAGCAAGCAAACATCTCGATCCTAACCTTGTAGAGTTTGTGTAATTGAATTAGTTGTAACTCTCTGCTTCATTTACAGAACACCTTTGATAAATTATTATTAATAGAATACTGGAATGTAAATCATCTTTGAGAAGGGTAGGAAGTAAAGCTTTGATTGCTTAAAATAATTATGTTACGTGTCACTAATGTGTTTATGCGGCTATGTGTAAATTAAATCTAAAGGTCTCTCTCTACTCACCATGACCGTAATAGCAACGTTTCAGGGAAAAATATATTCTTTGTATTGAAAAGTATGAGACTTTGCCCACTAGCATGTTATCCGTTTATTTGACGCTTAGCACGCGTAAACTATTCGATCTGGCATTTACAATTGAAATTCCGGGATTTTACAAAATTCCCGTGGGAACTCCCAAAATTTATATCGTAATCTTCATTGAGGTATTGTGTTAAGAACAACTATCCCGTGGGAATATTGGAATAAAAGTAGCCTATGTGTTATTTCAGACATCCAGCTACATACCAAATTTCATGACTCTAAGCCCAGCGTAATCTGGCGCGCGGCAATGAATGGGTAAAGAGCTTTACAGACTGCAATGCAGAATAATGAATAGATTTCTTTTTCCCTGAATGGCAACACAGGCATAGATAATATATAGCTCGTTTTTGGCTCGAAATTCGAGCTTGTGATTTTATTTTGCTTGATATACAAAATGTACACACTCAAATCATATTTTCTCAAATTTTTCGCGATTCCCAAGGTCAAAGAATCGAATTGCTTTAAAATTCCAGAGAAATAATGCGTTGTTTGGGAGAAACTTACCAAAATGGTGTTGTAGAGCGCCATTCTGCTCTGTCCCGTTTTTTTGTCCCGTTCTGGCGGTTCACTTTTATTTTGTAGATATTATAGATGAGTGGTAGTTTCACGTACAGTTAAATAAATTGAATCATGACCCAGGGTGGAACCTTTGCGCTACTAATGTCATGTTGACATCTCATACTTTTGTCAAGGAAATCATAGTGAAATTGATTCAATTTGTTCGACCGTACATAAGTATTATTACTGTGTTAAATATTCCTAACACTGTTGCTTTTTAAACACCGCTTCATGCTATGGCAATAAATCCTGTTGACGCGCGATAAATTTGTTGCTATCCGTTGTCCACGCTGCACTAACTAAACACTAGCTTATTTATCGTCTGGTTGATTTCAACGCGGTGAACCAGAATTATAAATAGCGGCAGTTACATCCGCTGAAAGAGCTTTGTTCGGGGATATTGGACATGAAATTTAAGGCGTCAAATTTCAATACTTACTGCTATGTTAGTTTGTCCTAACCACAGACCACACATCTTTTGTTATCTGTGGTCTTAACCTACCAACTCTTAGCGCAACCTTGTAAGTACTGACTGGCGTACTTTATAAAGTAGAAATCAATTGTAAGGATAAATACCAAATGTACAGTCGAGTTCGTAAACTTCTGAGCAAAATTTGATCAAAAATATCTGAACACGCTTCTACGCCGTTAACAATAGAGTCGTGTTCACATATTTTTGATCAAATGTTTGCTCGGGACCATATCGGCTCGCATACATATTGAAAGTCCGAATGTAATGTTTGTCAGAATGATCGTTTGTCATAACTCTTTTTTCTCTGAATCCAATGATTGTTCAGAATTGTTATAAAACAAACCTAACCTAACCTATAGTTTTCTATAGGATGACCATTTACAATTTTCAGAAAAATTTAAGGTTTCAGTGGGAAAAAATTATGACAAACGATGATTCGGACAAAAATTAGGTATGACTAGCGAAGAGTATGCGAACTTTGGCGCTCCCGTTTGCTCACAAGATTAAGAACTCGACTGTACCTACTATGTGGAGTACAAGTGAAATGAATTTCTTGAAACCTTTTCGAATCGAAATCGAATTTTGATGAAATTATTTTAATCTTATGCACGCACGCATATTCATCAGCTATTCTTATAATAGGTATAACTAGCTGTTTCCCGAGACTCCGTCCGCGTAGCAGTATAAAAAATACTATTCTCAGACCTACCGCAAAAAAAACATAAAAATCGGTCAAGCCATTTCGGGGGAGTTTGGTGACAAACACTGAGACACGAGAATCGTATATTTTTAAGATTAATAATATTTTTAGTCAAAATACCATAGCGGGACTTATCACGCTATTTTTACACGAGTAATATTTACCTCAACGTTTCGGCAACGTTACAGTTGCCGTGGTCACGAGTAGACTCTACTCAAATAAAGGTAAATATTACTCGTGTAAAAATAGCGTGATAAGTCCCGTTATGGTATTTTGACTATGAGTGAGAATCACGAAAGTTTGAAACGTTTAATAATATTCTTAATAAAGCCCACTAGGAGGCTGAGAGCTATTCTGCCACCAAACTCATTAATGTAGGTAACTCGCATACCTAGGTCGAAAGCACATCAAATCATAATCAAAACTGTAATAAAATTAAAATATTTATCACTCAATTTCTGAAGGCTTTAAATTAAAATGATTATTATCTTATCTATTTGTGAAAAATCTTCAATTCAGTCAAACGAGACGAGCTGTGTAGGTATAAACTAGCAATTCCAAAATTACGTATAAATTCATTTAACCCTAAATCACACACGGTGGCTATCTATGATCCATAAAAGGCGCCCTTGTGCCAAATAAATCGCGTAAGTAAATCATAGTCAATAGTAACAAATTCGTCCCCTCCGTCTTCCACGGGATATTCGCTTTTGGCTTTTTGTTCCCCGTAATGAAACTGGTAGGGCAAGCATCAATCAGGCGTAAACCAATCGCCAGACGATAATATGATTCCAACTTAATAATATTACTTGCACATTTTTTCCTTTCTCAAACTACGAGTAGTTGTATAAAATTAAACAGGTAGATGTACAGTTTCTATCAGATATTTCGGAACGGCCAATGTGATCAATAATATCCATACATGAACTCTAATGCTACTAATAAAATATGAAAGTTTTATGAGTGAGTGAGTGAGTGAGTATGTTCGTTACTTCTTCACGCTGAAACGGCTAGACGGATTTGGATGAAATTTGGCAAAAAGTTAGTTTTTAACCTGGATTAAAACATAGAATACTTTTTATCCCGATATTCCTACGGGATAGGGATAGAATCTCTTAATAACAACCGCTAGGCTTAGAGTCATGAAATTTGGTATGTAGGTAGCTGGACATCTGAAATAACACATAGGCTACTTTTTATCCCGATGTTCCCACGGAATAGGGATAAAATCTTGAACTAATAACCGCTGGGCTTAGTGTCATGAAATTTGGTATGTAGATAGCTGGACATCTGGAATAACACATAGGCTACTTTTTATCCCGATATTCCCACGCACGGGATAGGGATAAAATCTCGTAATAACAACCGCTGGGTTTAGAGTCATGAAATTTGGCGTGGGTTTTTTAATTTAACGTCAATGAAAACCACGATGTAATTTTAGGGAATTCCCACGAGAGTTTATTAAAATCCCGGAATTTCAATTCAACTGCTGTCTTTAATGATTTACGCGTGCGAAGCCGCGAGTAAACGCTAGGTATCTTAATAATGGGGTGCATGTTCCGATATTTTTGACCACCTTAGCCGCTCCGAAATATCTGATAGTGACGTACACATATATTTTATATAAGTACTCGAGTATCTAAGTTGTTGTACCAACTAAAGTGAACACGATAACAAAGAAAACTTAAAGTCGATTTATTATCATGGTATCGACAGTTAATGAGAAGAAGAGATAAATTTGCGCCTACGCTTCCTCTTAGCATAGTAACGTAAATAAAAATACGCAGAATCGAGTCGCGCAAACTTTTCACGATCAAATCTTTGTAAAAATACCTGTTTTCGCCATCTATAAATTATTTGATAAGTAAACGAATTCACAGAACAACTGCCGGCGGCGACTTTAATTCTTAACCACTCTATACCTAGTGCCATCCACGAAGACGCGTGATTTTGTCAAAATTAGACATTAATGACATTGTAATAAGAACCACGGCACGCGTCACCGTGAATGACTCTACCTATAAGTTCTAAATAATACTTATCAACTTTATTAGAGGACAAACAAATTTAAAATGTTTAATGGGATTTAATCTCAGGCTATACCCATTGTAAAAGGGTATACCTACAAGCTTGAGTCCAGAAATATAAAAATGAGTTGGCATATATTAATAGCCAAGCTTGTCTTTTTCAATGAGTCCAGTTTTAATAATAGGTTTGCTGGCAATGCCGAGTAAACTTGAAATAAGGGTACCGGAACGCAGGGCGACGGATCAGCTCTAATTAATCCGGAAGCTCAACTATTAATTAGGGGAGTTTTTCTTCGTCACAGCTCGGATTAAAGCCGTCGAGACTCAGCAATCGCAAGCCGAGAGCCTTATTCGTTTTTTATAACAGAAAATCCGACTTAATTTTTTACGTTGTTCCATGTATCAGTCTAGTTAGTCTGACATTGGGATTAGTTTGTAAAATTAACTAATAAGAGAGAATGTAGCGGGTGTGAGGGTGCAATTCCTTTTAGTCTATGTATAAAAAAAGTTCGCTTATCTTTAAGTTTTCCTTTCCTGTTTAGGTTAGCTTGAAAAGATCCCTTTTAGGGATAAGTTCGCCTTTGTACTCTTTTGTTTTGTTGTTTTCTTTTGTATTATTTTTGTGTTTTATGTACAATAAAGTATTTATAAACATACATAAAATAATATTCTTTTTTTCATAACCTACCTACGTAAAATATCTTGATTACTATGTTCTCAATCGACTAATTAGCTCACCTGCTTTACAATATTATTTACAAGTTGCATTCGAGCTTGGAAATCAGGGCGATCCATTTTCTTTTCTTGACAAATTGCTAATTTTTACTTGCCATTGTGGCCAGAAAAGATTTTTCCAACAAACATTCTAAATTGGACCCCAGATAACGTTACAACAAAATGGGAAACTTCATAATGAAAATGGCACCCAGTAATGTCACCCAGATGAGAATACAAGCCGTACCTTTTGGCTAAGAAAAGGTTTTCGCTTTTACTTTCTCTCTGGTTATTGCTTTCGTTGCCCAGCAGTGGAACTTGAATAGGCTGGACTGGACTGTTATTAAATTAATACCTAAGTAGTTATTGTAAACTTTCGCTTTCTCGTGTCCCAGAAATTATATAGTTTTTACGGACTTTTAACTTTAGTGATACAGTTTAAATACATTTCCTTATTCTATACTTACTCTTATATGTGATTTACTTAAATCTCGAGCATTAATAAGAACATAGATAGGTATATACCTAGTGCCATCCACGAAGACGCGTGATTATGTCAAAATTAGACATTAATGACATTTTAAAAAGAACCACGGCACGCCTCATCGTGAATGACTCTACCTACAGGTACAGTCAAGTGTAAAAATATGAACTTATTCAAAGTTTCAAAAATAAGTAACCACAGACTCTTATTCCGACGCAATAAGACGGTAGTAACATATTTTTCAGTGGTTCGATTAGATACTTATTTTTGCACTTGACTGTACATAACAATATTCTGGAAAAGTCTATAGCTTGTGGCGTCTCCTTCTTACAT
This sequence comes from Choristoneura fumiferana, assembly GCF_025370935.1. Lineage (NCBI taxonomy): Eukaryota > Metazoa > Arthropoda > Insecta > Lepidoptera > Tortricidae > Choristoneura > Choristoneura fumiferana. Next base: position 8,925,335 of record NC_133477.1, read on the forward strand.
ATGTTTTTTATGGAATAGAGGGAAAACGAGCAAACGGATCGCCTGATGGTAAGCGATTAGGTACAGTCACCCATGAACACATCGCTCACATCGTAATTCACACCACTCGTCTTTTCTGACCCCCGTCACAACAACAACAAACAACAACATTCCCAAAAATTTTAATGTTAACAAGTTAAAGTGTTTTGTAGTTGAAATAAAAAATACTTCAAAAAACCAATCTTAACAAGTTAAATCAAGCCTTTTCACCCTGGTACAACACAGCCTACTATATAAATTAAAACCGCTCCGAAACTGTTCTTGAATGGAGTTATCGGCTCCGGCCATCCGTCAGCGGCTACCCATTATGAAGCCTCCAAGGAGTAATGTTTCCATCAGAAACGATTACACTGAATAGAAACTTCGAGCTACTGAATCTCCCAACTATTAAAGCCATTTAATCCCGTCAATAAGATTCAATAGCTCCAGTATCATTGTTGGAATCAATACTACCCAGAATGTTGTGTTTTATTGGCTGATTGAAGTCCAATTATGGCTGTTCTATTTCTCTCTGATTATACACTGTTTAATTTTGAAGTAAGGAATTAATCAAGTCGAATTTAAGAATTTAAATTTTTGTGTCATTTTGGTACGTAAGTTTTGGGTTTCTTGGGTGTATCTGATCACTTCAAGGGTTTAAATAAGGACTTGAATTACAAGGCACCGTTTATTTAAATTACTAGCTTTTGCCCGCGGCTTCGCCCGCATGGAATTCGGTTACGCGCTCTGTTCCCTCGGGAACTGTGCATTTTTCCGAGATAAAAAGTAGCCTATGTCACTCTCGGGCTCATAAACTATCTCTATGCCGAAAACCACGTCGATACGTCACTCCGTTTCAACGTAATAGACAGACAAACATACAAACACACACACTTTCGCATTTATAATATTAGTATGGATGGAGTAATAGCAACAACTTTAAATAAAATATGCTCCACCGAACTAAAGAGATCTACTTATAAATAAAGTTTGGAAAATTCATCCGCCTACAATAACGCAGTCGAGGTCAAGTATTACTCGTATAAAGCTGTGTATAAAGCAAATATAGTACATTGTTGTAGAGGCTGGTAAGTAAGCAATAGATGAGTGTCCAAAGTAGTGTCCAAAGACTGCGTTGCTCCCGCCGATTTTAGTTTTTCTTTTGTGACATTTTTTTAAACGAGTCCGTTCTTAGTTGGCAGTACCCAACCACGTATTTAAAAATAAAAATAAAAACGTCATCCTCGTCATGTACAACATACTGTGATGCTGTGGCGATTAATCATAAGTAGTTAAAATAATTAAAAAGCACTTTGTGCATCTTATGCGTTTAAGAGAAAAAAACACCTTATAAAATTCATAAATGACGCATTCTCATTGGTCAATTTAATTTCACATGTAGCATACGATTACTTTTGATTGGTCCGATTGTCGTTTCAGCACGCCCGGGAAAAATAATTTTCGTCGTGATTTGCCAGCCATAGGTAAATGAGTCAGCCGATAAAATATATAAGCAGCTTTGGGTGCTGGATTTTGGTTATCCATGGCCACATTTTCGAGCAGTGTCTTGAATAGTACAGTTTACAACAACAGCATAAAACGGGCCATTTTACCCGAGGCGTTCATATAGCCACCCGAACCGGTACGGCGTGGGTGGATAGACACGTCGAGGAAAAAATGGGCTTAATGCTCGAGTTTTACACTGATTTTCACTTAGATTGCGAGGAAGTGAAAAGCAACAGTGGAAACAATTTATTGTTCACTTTCTATGTACCTTTTATTTGTTATGCATTAATAAATTATTATATTTTTTTAGTTTTATTGATTTATTATTTAGTTTTAAATAAATTAAAAAATATGTAGAAACTTTTTTGTTTTTGGCTGTTGACACCTGATTACCTTGGTCTTGGAAGAAGATTTTACTTTATCCACTATAGAATCTAGTGACTAGATCATAAAAAGTAATTTTATGTCGCCTAGATCCAGCATAATAACAAACCATACGAGCATGATAAGTGAAAAAGATTTTTTATCAGTGTTTTGGTTTTAGAGATACATAAAAACAAAAGAACAATGATTTTATCTTTATTATATTTAAACAAAAAATAGCAGTGAAATTTTAACGATATTTGTATCATCTGGCACAAAGTTTACTCCATTGTTTTAAGAGCTAGAAACACGTTGCTTGCACTAACAAATAGTACCAAAGTATATCTTTTTTGAATCAAATAATGAAGAAAATACCTTAACGCTTCAACTCGAGTTGTAGGTATTCACGTCGGATTGAATTCCTTAGAATAGTAAGGTTACAATGTCCACTGCAGCAAATATTTACCTATTTATAATTCAAGACCAGATTTATCGTTGCCGTTGTCATTTTTGGAGCCATAGTCCTCTCCGCTTTCAGCGGTAATGCCTCTCTTCAGGCCGCACCGCTCCATACACTCTGTGATCGTCTCAAACCGGTTGCTATTGCCGTTGCAGCCGCCATAAACGAAAGTCTTGCATTTGCGCTCGTTCACGTCGTAGTAATACCTAGAAACCGTGAAACTTTTGTAGATGGTTTATACAAGACCAGAAGCGACTACATTGTAACTGTAACTTCGCACTACAATTATCGGAATCCAATCGGAATCCATGACAATACGGTCCGAAGTAGTCGAAGAATTAACTTGTGTGGTGAAATCAGATGTAAACTAACATACAAAGAGTAACTATTCAGATCCGTATTTTCACGGGATCGGGTCGGATATGAATCGGATATATAGTACATAACCGCTCTAATAGATAGCCTGCTGAAATTTGTACGTCTTACAATATAATAAGTAATACAATAACTCTTTATTGCACACCAACACAGAAAGCAGTACATAAATCTTATTATGTGGTTTGTATTTTTATATAGGCTAGAACAGTACAAAATAAAAAATGAAATTGAATTCAAAATTAACAAGTGTTCAGATAAAATACCTAGGTAAGTACCTGTTACCTAATTGTTGTTAGTGCAGCGGCAGTTACGAGTAGCTACTTCTTATGTATTGCAACTGTATAGACTTTCATTACCTACTTTGAAGCCGTGGTGGCCTAGTGGTTTGGTTTTGCCTATGACCTCTCAAGATCGTGATCGTGGGATCAAACCCTAGCTCAGACCTCAGAGTTTTCGAAATACATGTGCGAAATTACATTTGAAATTTACCACGAGCTTTACGGTGAAGGGAAACATCATGAAGAAACCTGCACAACCTGTGAAGCACTTTAATGGTGTGTACGTTGCGTAGTACCCAATCCACACTTGGTCCGCGTGGGAACTACCACCAAAGCCCCCTCATTTCTGAGAGGAGGCCTCTGTGCCCAGCAGTGGGACGTTCGTCGGGTGACAAGCAAAAGTCACTAATTACCACTTTAAGTGAAGAGGGATAATCAAACTTATGCATAGCATCGCAAGGTTAATATTCCACTAATCTTTTTTTGCAGTTAGTGACATTTGCTTGTTACCTGACGGTATTTAGGCTGGAATGATGATAAGATTTTCATTCAATCTGTGAATTTACAATCTGAATTCGGATCGTTTAAATATATCTTAAATCCGAGAAGGGTCAGATAGAATCGCCTTAGGCATACTAAATAAACTACTCTATTTACGGTCCTTCGTTCGAGCTTGTCCTTTTGTTAACCCAAGTAAGTAAACCCTCTAAACATAAAATTATAGGTGCGTTGTTAATATTCGATTAGTTTAATGAACTTGACACTATGTGACAATAAAAAATATTTTATTTCAAATATACCTAATATAGAAGGCATAAATATGATGTAAATAGTAATGCATACTCGTATATATACAAAAAATTAACTACGAGTATAATTTATAGTTGTCTAGGTATACTAATATATACCTACTAATATTATAAAGAAGGAAAGATTTGGATCTTTAGATTTTTGTATGTTTGTATTTTAGTTTAGATAAGAGTATAAAATGCATATTATTTATACTATAAATAATTTTGAATTCTCTGGTTATATACTGCGCTTTCACTGCACAAGGTATAACAGCAAGATACAGTCAACTGAATAGTGATATAGTGGTTGACAACTTAAAATTCTAGATTTATTTAGATCCTAAATTGAGACCTGCGCGTTACACAGCTGACAAGTTACCAATGATCCAGGAAAAACAATACTTAAGTAATTATAGCTTTTTAACACGTTGAATGCGAGGCTTTATTTCTATAACTTACGCTTGGTGCTATACATACCATTTTGGACATGTAACATAATTCCTCAACAGTGCTGTACGAGACAATATTGTCTTGTGGATAGAGGTTTAAATTTTACCCAATATGTCTTGAATGATTTTACAAATTGCCAATTTACTGATTGTAATTAGCAAGTTCACCAATCAAATTACCAAATTACTTTCGTTACAAGCTACTAACTTTGGTTTAGGAAATTATAGGACATTTAACTGACAATACGATACTGACTTGTATCGCACCATGGGGATAGAGCTAAGACTCTCATATCGGTGATTTGGTAGGGAGGGGAAATATGATAAAGCTAAGCGTCGATATCGATGATTAAAATTATTGAACATTAAAATTAAGTGAGAACTTTTGTTTTGAATTCTACACACACAGATTGTTCACGCTCTGGGTAGTAGGTACCTCTATGTATTCCTCTTGATTTTTTAATATTTTCTCGAATTTTAATTGTTTTTCTTAATTTCTTGTAACATTTGTACTCAACTATCAAACATCTTTTGTTTATTTTTTTATGACCTGTGCATTAACGACTTTCAACAATCTATTACCGGGCGATAAAATAAACACATGAGAGCATCATTCCCTGCACTAGCCTGCGCTGACTTGTGCCCGCGGTGCGATACGAGGCGGTAGCTTACGAGACACTTTTAGCTGGCACCGCACTGATGAAATATTTTTCAATCTAGTGCGATACCAGGCAAATTTGTCTTGCATAGTTTTATATCCCTATCGAGTAGAACTTAAGGAGAGACACATAAATATATACTTGACTCTTTCTAACCATAAGGATTTCAATGTCAAATTGTTCCCGCACCAGACGGAGATAACCAATTTTCTAACGCCGCACTAAGCGAAAGTCTACCTAATACGAGTCTTAATAGAACAAATCATGAGATTGGAAGATATAGATTGAAGGCCAAACGAGTCTTTATTAACCTCGTTGCAAACTTACCTTAGAAAATATCCCATACATCGACCAGCCTTTGGTTGCAGCAAACATTGCGACAATTCGTCAGTTTTAAAAGGTATCAGTGAACTTCCTACGAATAAAAAATTTTTAAGTTAACGTAAAACTTATGGGAAAAAAACTAAATTCGGCTGAATAATACAAATAAATAGCTGGGTGAACGAGCTTCGCTTGGAGTTGGTTTTGCAGGTGGTAGGACCTTGTGCAAGGTCCGCCCGGATTGCTACCACCATCTTGCTCGCTAATCCTGCCGTGAAGCAGCAGTGCTTGCACTGTTGTGTTTCGGCGTGGATAGTAAGACAGACGGTGAAATTACTGGCACGTGAGGTATCCCATCTTAGGCCTCTAGGTTGGCAACGCGTCTGCAATACCCCTGGTGTTGCAGATGTTTATGGGCGGTGGTGATCTCTTACCATCAGCAGACCCACTTGCTCGTTTGCCATCCAGTCGTATAAAAAAGAAAAAGAAAAGAAAAGGAGTTATATTTTTGTTAAGTCGTGTTTTTTCGAAGAAAAATAAACGTAAACTAAATAAATATATAAATAAAAATTAAAACCCTCGGTTCGCAAGTCTAGCCATATAACTATATCGCTGAACCACCACACGTGGAATTAAAATTAAAGAAAAACACACAAAAAACTCGAAAACACACGTTTTCCCGAAGAAATTAACTCTTACCAAGCTAAAATCGATTGTTCGTCAATTCCGTGACTCCCAAAATAATGGAATAACAATAAGATTTATTTTTTCTTCGCTAAACATTGACCTATATCTATTTCATAATAACACATAGGATACAAACTCAGATGTCGTCCAATACCGTATTTACTGCTTATCTCAATCAAGTGCATGGTTTTTGCCGTTTCACTCATCAGACGGCCTACTTGACAATTCTATAAAAGACACTCTTAATTTGAACAGTTTTCAGCCACAAGCCACAACACTGCTATAATATTATTATTATTATAAGCCTATAATATTTTTTATACAATAATAACTTCACATACTGTTGAGAGGGCTGAATCACCACGCGAATATGTCAGCGCAGGTTGTGGTTGGATTTCCTCGACAAGTAAACTTCAAAGTATATTGTGATGACCACTGTTTATTTATGATTAAATAATGGTGGAAATCTGCCTTAACGATTACACGTATAAAACTAGATTAATCCTTTAACAACACCAGAGCGAGATCAGAGGCGATGCGTTTACATGCAGTCATTGCAACGGAAGCAAGAAAAAGGGAAGAGCAGCGCTGTCACACATGACAGTTGTCAAATATCAATCAGTGTTGCATGCATACAAATTCCAATACATACTTAACTTACCAGAACAATAGAGTTCGCAGTCCCTGCTCCTGTCAAAACGGTTTTTGCCTCCTCCGCAGCCAGTGTACGTGAACGCTAGACACTGGCTGGTCTGCTCGTCGTAATAGTACCTGCACAACTTTGATTACATTATGCCCGTTTTAAGCGGTAGCTTTTTTTTACATAATATAACTACGTGATTGACCCCTATCTCACCTGATGAAAAGTGCAGATGAGGCCAAAGGTGTACGAGTAACTCACTGATTCAGTAACAGCCTATCCAGTCTAGCCTTGAAGAGCCCTAGATTGTATTTAAATATGCAGGTCAAACTAACTTCTCAAGAAGATTTTCGGGGGTTCAGGCTCACACCTCCGCATTCTCCGAAATTTATGTGCGAAATTACATTTGATTTTTACCATCAGCTTTTCGGTGAAGGAAAACATCGTGCAGCTGGCGTTCTTCGGGACAACGTGAGAACTACAGATCAAGCCCTCTCATTCTGAGAAAAGACCTCTCATTCTAGGAAAGATTCTGTGAAAAAAAGGATGTGTTGCGCTTCATTTACCTCGCCTCGCTCCGCTCACCTCAGTTTTCAAGAGATGTGCTGTGCGAGGATAGGTTAATGAAGCGTTTCTATTGGTTCATGAAAAACACATCACAACACATCCTCGCGTATCTTTGGTGGAAACGCAGCCTTAATGACAGATAGAACCCGCAATGCACAGTGTTTTCTTGGTTCTTTTAACTTCGACAGAGTTGGTTAGTTAGTTGTTAGAAAACGTGACAATTAAGTATTATTGGCCAAAAAAAAAAAAACGAATAATAACTTCACAGAGGTATTAAAGGCCAAATTGTATAACTTAACCAAAAAAAGTTGGAAAACCCTTAACTTTGTCACTTCAAAGTTAAATATCACAATAATGGCTAAACCGATTTTGATGAAACAGTCTAAGAACCATCGCTAGAAAACATGATTTCAAATAAACTGCATTTAATCGGTCCACCCGTTTAAGAGCTACGGTGTCACAGACAAACAGACACACACACACATAGCGGTCAAACTTATAACACTTTTTTAAAAAAACACAAACATAACAACTTAACAAGTAACATTGACGTGACTTGAGAGATATACTTAATTGCTAAATAAACGAAGTGCGTGCATTTACGTACGTACTTAGTATGCGATTCATTGCAGTTGCCCGTTCGTGGTTGTTCTGGCACCATAATGACCAGTCAAACCATTTTTTTTGACCGAGAACTACACAAAATGGTCAATAAATACTTAAATACCTAATTATTTCTTTAAAAAATATTACCTAAAAATTCTACAAGCTCCTGTAGACCGATTTGTTTGTTTAATATTCAAATTAAAAGCTCAACATTCAATTATTTACAAAAATATAAAAAAAATATTACTGGTTTATTTTGGCAAAAATCAACCATATATCTCAACAAGATTAAATTCTTAAATTCATCTTGGTGAGTTTTACAGATTGCTGCAAAAAAACTGTATGCAACATGAATGGTATGTGCTACCGCATATATTGCGTACATAATAAGTATTTAAAAAAAAATTTGACACCGATGAATAAGTTCATCATATTACAAATGACTGAAAGTTTAAATGTGAAGCACAAGACTTCTTTAATAAATTCAACCTTCTTCTACAAACTAAAAATAAACCGATTTAAATGTTTACGCCATCCCAAATTAAACTCATTTTATTCATTATTATAGAAAAAAGTTATTAAAAAATATTTACAAGAAATTTGGCACCCCAAAACGCATCAAGTATTATTTCTACCTGATTGATTAGTTTTACTTGATTGCTTCTTCTCGATGTTGTAGCAACATGAATGAATTTAAGCATACTTATATATATTTCTGAGGCAAATAACTTTAGTATTATGTAGGTACGAGCGACACCGACTTCAGGCTGTAGAAATATTTATGTTTAATTGTGCACGCGTTTCTTCAAATAAATTTCAACGAAATCTTTAGTGAAATAGTACTTGGGTATAATGTTTAATGTTAAATGAAAAGAAGAACGAAATTACCTTTTATTTAAAAAAAGTTTAGGTACAGTGTTTATTGTTTCCTTAATTACTTTAAAAATAGTAATTATTCGACAATAAAATAAAAACTTATACCGACGTCGCATACCTGGTTCTTATATGTAATAATATTTGCTCTGCTTTTGGCGAATTTATTTTAAAAATTAGCTTGCATGTGATAGGTAGGCACAGCTATAGGTATGTTTTGAAATTAAATTATGATAATCATGTTTCATCAAATATTTAAATTAAAACCTATAAGTCCTCTTCGGGTTCATCGGCAGATGTAGACCTGAAAAGGAAAAGTCTTTGTGCTGACTCTATTCCACTTCAAATCACAGATCTTAGACAACCATCTGTCACCACAGTAAATTACTGTACCAACTATTCAGATACAAATGAATAAACCATTAGATCTAAAAATGTGCACCTGTGGAAGATCAGTGGTCAGCATACAAAATAATTCTGTGCAACCCTAATATTATATTAACTTTACATTCGATTTTCAGCCACCTTTCTGATAATGCACACAATGCTGTCTGATCGGAGGCAGCAGCTGTTCTGATCTAATGGCGTTTCCATTTGCATTCAAATACCAGCGCTACCTGTCGGCCGGTGGGTGAATACCGGAGCACCGAATACTCGAATACCCGAATCGGATTATAGCTAACGACTCCATTCATGTGGCGTCGCGGCGGCATTCTCGGCGAGTCCCACACTGATAAAGTACGAACAAGCAGTTCTGATGACACAAATGACTGGTTAAGTCATTGCCCAAAATCGTTTTTTCCTAGTAGCAAAATT